>NC_030811.1:72259068-72558062 GCF_001704415.2 Capra hircus
TATCTTCTTTGCTGGTTAACTGGGGCATTCCTGTCATCAGCATCATGGAGAACAGAATGATCAGTAGATTTGTGTGATGACGAAGGGCTAGGTAAGCCTTGACGCACACATCCTGGATAAAGGAAAAGAGAAAGCTATTAACTGTTGTTACAGTAACAAAGTAGGATAAGGACCAGCAGACTGTTTTGGAATTTACATGGCATTATCCTGTCCCTGTGAGAAAATCAGCACAAGCAAGGCAGTCCCCCGCCTCAGATGAAAAACACTTGACAAGAACACAGACCGCTTTTACAGTCTCTGAAGCAATGTAGAGTGGTTACAAACACCTAAGGTATGCTCAAAGAAAACGGATACAGGAAGTTTCATCTTATTTCTTATTCTGTCTTTTTACTTCGATTTCCTTCCTAGGGAATTGAGGGTGGACATTTCTGTAGTCTCTGAAGAGGAATGCATCAGTTTTTGAACACCATGCTGGAATCAATTAAGTTTACATAAGCGTAAACGATGTTTGCTAAGAGCTAACGGAATGCAAAGAAGAGATGGAAACTCGGTTTTTGAGATCTAGCTAGTTTTCTTCTTTATTTCCCAATGCGTCCTATTTTAAGAAAACAGATGAATTAGCTTTCCATTGTCCGACTCTCAAAGTTGTTGAATGACATTTGGAAATTTAATATAAACTCTGAATACTGAGATAGAGTTTACAACAATGACATGGCTGCTGCCTCCTCTGAAAGCCTTAGAACAGGTGACACAGGTGATTTAAACTCATTTCTGAAGCAGCAGGCATGCGCGAGTCAAATTGTTCCAATGTGAAGAAAAGCTACAAGGTTCCCAATTTTACAACATGAGGACAGCCCAACCTTTATACCATAATTTGACAAAATGGTGTGTTAAAGAAAACTGAAAGGAATGATTATGGGTTTAAATATTTTAAATCAAATACTGGATAAAGTGTTAAGAGAATAACACTCCATAGCCAACTAGGGTTTATTACAAAATTGCAAGGTAGTTCATCATAAGGTACTGGGATAAAATCCACTTTTGAGTTTTATAAAAGTAACATGTAACTTAATATATAATGAGCATATAATACTGTGAAGAATATACCAGTAAAGATCATTTTGAATAATGAGTTGGGGGGAAGTGCATAAAATTAGAAAATTGAAGGTAAAATCATTAGTATTTACAAATAACAGTTGTCTTCTTAGAACATTGAAGGAGGGAAGAACTAAAATACCATTGAAACTAGTTTTTATTAAACTAACTTTCTATGAAATTAATAAATAGAATGCTATAAGTAGGAGCTACCAGTTAGAAAGAGAAAAGACATGCTGTGAATAACAGTAACAACCCCCCGTGATTTCTGAGGTAAACACCTATACAAAAAATATGCAGAACTCATTTTTCAAAACTGTAAAAATTCACTGAAGATGCAAAAGAAAACTTAAACATGTGAAGTGTCAAGGTATGTTCCTCACTGATAAAAGTGCTTATTATAAAGATAAATATTCTCAAATTAATATATAATGAAATTGAATAAAAATTCTTATTGGATATTTAAACTCAGGTAAGTTTTCAAGTTTGTCTGGAATAATTAGGGCGTGAGACAACATTTTGAACAAGTATAGTAACAAAAAACAGTGCTTGTCATTAAAGCACATTATAAGGTTATGATATTTATAACTGTGTCTATTCTGTTCCAAAAAAGATAATAAATTTTGTGGAACAGTAGGGAAAGTTCAGAGATATCTAACTTTAAATATTATATATTACATAGTAAACATAAAGGCTACGTCTCAGATTAGTGGAGGAAATATCTATTATTTGGTCAATGGGTCTGGTACAATTGGCTCATAATTTGGAGTGGGGGAGAAATAGTTTATTCCATATGATATATCAAATTCCAAAATAATTAAACATTTAAATGTAAGAAGGGGAGACTTCTCTGGCGGTCCGGTGGCTGAAACACCATGCTCTCAATGTGGGGGCCTGGGTTTGATCCCTGGTCAGGGAAGTAGGTCCCACGTGCTATAGCTAGAGTCTGAACACCACAACTACAATGTCCCACATTCTGCAGAAAAGATTGAAGGCCCTGCACACCACTACTAAGACCCAGCACAGTGAGACAAAAAATATTTTTTAAAAAAGTAAAATTTGAAAAAGAAAGCAAGAAGGAAAAATATTATTTAAACAATCACGAAAGGAGAAAGGAAGGACTTTAAAAGATGGTTTCCAAGGTGGAATAGAAAATGGAAGATGGAGAGATTATGGAAACTTCTAATTTTTGAGGAAAAAAGCTATAAACAATATTAAAAGAGGCAAAAAAAACCCCAAGAAAAACCATATTTGCAACATGACAGATCACTCCTTTATTCCTAGCCTCGCCACCCCATAGCTCTTACAAAGCAGTAAGAAAGAGACAAAGAGTTGGCTAGAAATATGGGCCGAGGTTACAGTAGACCATGCATGTATGCTAAGTTATTTCCGTCATGTCTGACTCTTCACAACATGGTCTGCAGCCCGCGAGCATCCTTTGTTCATGGAATTCTCCAGGCAAGAATACTGGAGTGGGTTGCCATGCCCTTCCCCAGGGGATCTTCCTAACCCAAGGATTGAACCTGCCTCTCATGTCTCCTGCATGAGGGTTCTTCACCACTAGTGCCACGCTGGAGGACCACAGTATATCATACTACAAGATGTAAAGCCAGATAATAGGAATTGGAAAAAAAACATGCAACTTCATTAGTCCATCAAATAAATGTAACTTGAGATGAGGTGGAAACTTTCACCTACCAAACTGAAAAGTCTTTTTTTTTTTTTTAATTTTAAGGATACTATCCAATGTTCTCTTTCATAAACTGATGGTAGATGGGAATGGTTATACTTTCACTAGCAGACAACTTGCTAACATGTATCAAAAGCTTTAAAATACTTATAAATGTCATAAGACTTAATTGTGATGGTTACATAACTGATACATTTGCAAAAATTCATAGAATTGTATACCTAAAAAGACTGAATTCTGTTCTTGGAATTATGTTTCAGTAAAAACTTGACTTAAAAAATGTCAGCATCTTTTTACTTGGCAATTTCCAGGCTAGGAATTTACCTTAAAATTTTTTGGTTAATATTGCAGTGATTTATCTATAAGGATTTTCATTAGAACATTGTTTAATATTGTAGAAACTTGAAAGCACCCTAAATATCCTACACTTGGAGGTTGATAAGGGTTTATGAAAGTTTTATGGCTTCATGCTCTGAAACTACTGTGATGACTCTGTAGAAGGGTATATAAGAAGCATGTAAAAATGAGTTTAAAAGCAGGTACACAGCAACACATATAGCATAATCCCATTTTGGTAAGTGGACACAAAATATTTACATAGGAAAAAATAATGTAAATTTACAGGCCAAAATGTTAGTAGTGATTTTTCCTTTTGGCTTTAGAGATGGTCTTGTCTGTGTCACCTGAATGGAGCAGTGTAACTGCACTGATAGCTGGGGTCAGGCCTCTGTCATTCTGTATGTTAAGGCCGGATTGTGTATATATCACCCTGTCTAGATACAAAATCCCATGGACTCTTCTGGCATTTTTAAAGTCAGACAATATGTACCAAATGCCCAGCATAGAGGCTGGCCTATGGGGAGGATTCAATAAATGTTAGTTCTCTCCCTTCCCTACCTGGAGGGGAGAGCAACTCTGCATCTCCTCTCTGCTTAGTCACCACAAAGCAGGAGGCCCACAGGACTGGTGGGGCTGTTCTGCCGTGGCCCAGCCATCACCCTGGCCTGGAAGTAGCCCTGGTGCATTAGCACTCTTGCATTCTTAATGACTCCACTTACGGCTGGAAATCACTGTCTTTTGCTCATCCCTAGGACCCACTGACATCTCGCTCATCTCTTGGTAATGATACAGGCTAGAAGCAGACTTCACCCCAGGCAGCAGTCTTGTTAATGTGCCAACTTGCACAATCTCCACAAGGGCGGAGGTGAGGATGCCTTCTGATTTTGAATTTAGGTGACGTTCTGATTTTTAATCATCTTCTAGCTTTCTGTACACGGAGGGCTCTGGGCAAACCCCCTGCTCTCTCAGCCCACTGTGTGGTCAAGCTTTTTAACAGAATAATTTTGAGGAGGAAAATAAATCTAGAATCAGGTTATTATATCACCAATCCATAGGTGCTCAGAAAATATTTAGGCACCTATCCACTAATCGTTGTAGCCACAGAGACACACATAAAGGGAAAAAACCATTCTGCTGCTCTCCAGAGTCATCTCTTCTATATAAGGACTTTCTACTGGCTTGAATTTATTTGGTGAATTTTAACTTTCACAGGCAAGGGCCAGTTCTGTGAGAAAGACCACACACCCCATATTGGTAAGACGCAATGTCTGAGTTCTGACTGGTGGTGCAGACTCAGAGATGTAGTGCAGACTTAATTATCCTTTGCTTAAAGGTGTGTGGGGCAGTGGTTAAACACAGAGTCACATTTCACTGCTTGGATTGAACTCTTGGCTTTATTACCGACAAGCTGTTTGTCATCAGAGAGGTTATTTAACCTCTCTGGGCCTCAGTTTCCTCATCTCAGAATCTGAATAACAGTAACAGTAACCCCATGCCATGCAGTTGTGGTGAGATTCAAGTGCTGTTGTAAGAGGTTGGCTATTATTATTGACAGGATGAGGTGTTGCCCGACTGAGCACACACTTCTCAATGCTGAGGAGTTCACCTTGCCATCTAGACCTGTCCAAAATATCCCTCTGACAGCAGAGGCCTAGGGGTGGGGTGAACTGGGGAGATAAGCCCTACTCCCACCAGTGTCGATGGAGGAGGGGTCTTAGTCTTGGCCCCGAGGTGGGCATGATGATGGAAGCCTATGGCACACGGCTATATCTCTAGGAGGTTCTCACTCCTTCCACTCAAACCCCAGGGGTTTGATTTTAGACTCAGATGAAGGGTCTGTCCCAGAGTCCTGACCATGCTGTCTCAGCACAGGCCTCTGGTCTGAGCAGCTGTGAGGATGTGGCTTGGGGGAACTCAGGAGGAAGCGCAGAATACAGAAATTGCTGGCTGTAGCAACAGAATTTTCCCTTGTGCCAGGACTGTGGGGCACTGACCTCAGGCATCCTCTTCAGCTGTTGGTTGAGGGTTTGTACTATTGAGTGGAGGAGAAGGGGGAAGGGAAGGCCCTGATTTGGAGGACTTGGTTTAAGGCACTTGTTAACAAGTGTGAGCCTGGGGAACAGTGTAACATTATTACTGTCGTTGGCTGGACCACTACTCATGAATAAGTAGATTGAGCCTACATAGTACCTCTGCTCTTTATTTCAGAGTTGATTCAAATACCTTAACTGACAATATCCAGAACCAAAAGAAAGATTCCTTTACAGAGCTACCCTTCTTGTAAGTCTTAGGAACAAAGGAATTCATAACCATTTCAGGGTCAACACTTTGACTTGATATATCATCAACTTATCAGTTCACTGTACTGAAAACAAAGTCCTTTCTATGCATAATCTATTGATTTTTTTTAACCACCAGGGAGCTATGGCTGCTTAAATGGTTCAATGTCATGTGGAATAGTCCTACTTTTTCTTAAAACGCATGTAAGAATTAAAGATTTTAAAATTTAAAAAATTAAAAAAAAAAATAAAAATGAGCTAAAAAAAAAAACAAACAAAAAACAAACAAACAAACAAAAAAAACAAACCAAATGCCTCCATTCTCAACTAGAAACAAAGAGGAAGTGAAATACTACTGTACAGCCACAAGAATGAGGAAGTAACCTCAGGGCCATAAAACAGAAACTCCAGAAGAAGAATTCAGTGCTGAGAGGAGAGGGAAAAATAACACTCACAAATACTCATCAATGAGAAAGAAATGCTCTCACCCTCCTAGTTTTCCTAATTAGTAATGTGGCCTCTGTCTGTTAGAGGAAGGAGATAAGGAGAAAATGATATTTCATTTGAAGAGGATTTCATTTCTTTAAATAAAAATCAATCACTTGACTCAGCAGTGCCTTTAGAAGTTATTTTGGCAAAACAGAAGTCACTAATTAGCAGACCTAACAATGTAGGAATCTGGTAAACCCGAAAGAAGAGTGTGTCCAACTCTCTGCTGTGCATTTGCAGAGTTTGACTTAGGATTGTTTTAAGGACTTAGAATGATTCCCAGACTAGCTCTGTCTACCAGGGGAAGGGCTGTACTGCCTTCTTCTCAAGTATTTAGCTAGGCACTCGTTAGAAATCTAAAGGTTACAATTAAACTGTTCTACTTTAAATATTCTAAATAGACAGTATGTAGGGGTGTGCGTGTGTGTATTTGTCCTTTAGCTTTGTTCCAAAAGAGGGTTGAAGGTGGATTATTTAGATACATAAGAGTCACAATAACAAATTAGAAGTGGGTATTAAAAGCAAAGGGAATAACACGGGAAATGAGCCACAATGCGTTTGGAAAAGAGACTAATTTAAAACTATATATCACAAATCCTACAGACTTGCTAAGAGCAGCCTTCAAATAAATCTTCAGTCAAAAGGAAAGGTGAATCTGTTACTTCATCCAATGTTCAGAAGATTAAAAAAAAATCTATTTGTTTAGGAGAAACGCAGCTTTTCTGGAGACCAAGACCTGATAGAACTTTTGCAAGAGGATCTTTATAAGGAGTACACTTTGTAACATGGTGAATAATGTTTTCGATAATATTCTGATGGTAGACAAAACAGTTCTCTAAGAGAAACTAAACACAGAGAAGGATGCCAGTTGGAAGGTTACTCTTGATAAATGTTTAGAAGAAAAGGGGTCTGATATTAGGAATGGAGTGACATCGCATGCTGGTGGATTAAATCCAAACCAAGGCCATCTCTCCAGTCTTGTATTCCTATCTTTTCCATTAAAGTGATAAAATTCAGGAAAGCTTATCTTAAGTTCTAGCAGTTCTACAAGCCCATGCATGCCTGTATCTGGCAGAGAAGTCACACCAACATATTCTAGTTCCTACCCATGGCTGATGCAAACCCTTCTCTGAGGGCATCTTCCCATGGAGAGAGTGAAGAAAGGGTGAAACTTCAGGCTTCAGACCTGGGTGGAGGAGGCTGAGCTCCAGACCGTTAGTGGGCCAGGGTGCAAATCCCGAGAGGATGCAAATCCTTAATCAACTCAGTATAGTATGAGCAATTCAATAGATAAACTCGTCTCCCTGTTGAGCTATAATAGGCCTTGATCACATTAATTTGTGATGAATCAATTGAGCTCCAAGTGGTTTCTTTGCTTGGCTCTCTACCCCCCCAATCCAGCCAATTCACTGCTTCAAATTGGACACAAAGTTCCCTCCTTGACTCAAATTCTGGATACTCTCCCACATATACCTAGGTTCCCCAGACAACTATACTTTTCGTTCATAAAATACTGATACTAAATAACAACTCCATGCCCTTTCTCATGTTCTTCTTTCTGCCTGGCTGTGCCTTCCCCTCCCTGCATCTGCTTGGCAAAATACAAGTGAACTCAGATCTTAAGGTCTCGGATAAAACACTTCCTTCATTGCCACACCCCTCTTCTACCCCCCAGGGCAGGAGTCATTGCCCCCTCTGCAAACCATGGGTAAAACCCTCAACCAGACAGCTGTGTGCGAATCTCTTCTGCGGTGCGCTGGGCCGATCCTCTGCTCATGTCAGCTGGGCCCAGCAGTGTGACTACCACACGACTAATAATCTGCCAGTGAATGATGAATGAACGCTTTCTGTGCCAAAGCCAAGTTCAGTGTGGGGCAAGACTCACTGCTTTAAAATTAGGGTGGAGACTTCCCTGGTGGTTCAGTGGTCAGGACTTCACTTTCCAGTGCAGGGGGTGTGGGTTCAGTCCCTGTTCAGGAAGCTAAGATCCCACACATCACCAAAAAGCCAAAACATAAAACAGAAACAATATTGTAACAAATTCGGTAAAGATTTTAAACAAATGGTCCACATCAAAAAAAATAATAATCCTAAAAAAATAATAAAATGAGGGTGAATCAGGGACCAGTCATATATAAAGAGGGTTAAACTGTAAAGGTGCAAGCCTTGCCCGGACCTCGTACAGGTCCCGAAAGGTAGTCATGTGTTGAATGGGTGTATCCTCGTGGACTGGGAGAAACCACGCCTGGTGACTCCAACAGGATGGAGCAGGAGGCTGAGAAAGCCCGGCCTGGCAGGCAACAGGTATAGACAATCGGAGGTGTAGACAAATGCAGGGGTCACAACACAAGGAAGGGAATGGGAGCCTAGGACGGGGGAGTGATGGTGAGGTGGCCTCAGTTCTCAGAGGAGTGTCAGATGCTGGGGTTTCTGTGGTGCCTGGTCCCTGTGGCTGGAGTCAGGGAGAGCACCTGACTCTCCATCAAGGCAGCAGCCGGAGGGAGCATGGTCCCAGTTCTAGACGCAAGTGAACAGGCAGGGCTAACACGTTAATAGGAAAAGCCTCAGCCTCAGCTTTTCCTATAATAGCCTAGGATCTGAGATAAGAGTGAGACCACAGCAGAAATTGAATAAAAGTTCCTAGGCATTGGAGCTAGGACTCTGCGTAGTGACTTGGTGCAGGGCTGAGCCTGATGGTTGAGGGGGCTGGGGATGCCCTGGCCTGGGGACAACACTGCCTGTGGTGACGACACAGCAGGACCTCATATATTAAAGCAACACCATGAATAGACGCCAGACCTCTTATCAAACCCTTCTGAAGAGTGACACCTAGGGGTGAGTGCCTTTTAAGAATGCTTATCACCACCCGTGTGTGAACTGTGCATGTGAAGAGATTATCTGACTCTCTTGACTTCTTCAGGTCCATCTGACACACATTGCTAAGTGCCTACTGTGTGCAAAGAACATCTTCAAAATGCTTGCCTCCACAAGGCCAAGTTTCATTCTCCTTGCAAACGGTATTGAATGTACACGCTAGGTCTATACTGCACGTCCTATTGGCGCGACTACTGCTCTGATGGGGGTGGGGGGTAGTCATGTTTATGTCAGTAAGGAAATCTCTGCAAACGTGATTAGGCATCAGATGACATTTACATGTCTGTATTATTTACCAAAACATTAAGTTTCATAATTAGGCTTACTTCCTCTCTGGATGTATGGTATTGAAAATGCATTGTAAAGGCTTATTAACTAACATCCAGGCAATGGCAGCCTGTGAATCTGTGCCTGTCACCACTTCATAAACTCACTAAATACAATGAATCGTGGGGAAGGAAGAAACCTGAGGGGTTCCCTAGTCTCATCTAACTCCTCCCGGGGCAGAAATTGCTCCTCTACCAACTGGTACCACGTGCAGGATGCAGGTCAGACATGGTCCTGTTGTGATGGGTCCTCTGAAGGTAACAGGCAGGGGGCTGTGGCTGGGATAGCACCAGGGACCTCATCTAGAAGGGCAGTGAAGAATGTTCTATGGAGCAGGCCCAAGCATGGGGCAGCTGAACTTGGTGGAAAAGCAGAGGAAGGCCTTCTTGGCCCAGTAAGAGAAGGCAGGTGAGAGCCGTAGGGTAAGGCTGGAGGGGGGCAGGGTCTCTGAGGAACAGCGTCTGGCAGGGCAAGCTTAGATGTTCAGATTTAATTCAAAATGAGGTGAGAAGCCACTAAACAGTTTAAGGAAAGGGAGTAACACTGTGTTTGGTTCTTAGGTTCAGTTTTTAACCAAATTCTGATTCATTTGGTCTTGAAGGTGATAGTGGTTGAAATGGGATTAGAAGTCAGATCCAAACACAAATTCGGCATTTTCCCAATTACAATGTTCTCTTCTCATTCTTTTCCTAATCCAAATGACAAAAGAGAAGTAAAAAGTTTGAAATATTTAAAGCTACAATGATACCATTGATGAAAGAGCTTCTTTAGGTAAAAGATAAAATGCTTAATAGAATAAAGGAAACAATAGAAAGTTGAAATGCCAGACTAGAAGAAGTACAGGCTAGAATAAAGATTGCCGGGAGAAATATCAATCACCTCAGATATGCAGATGACACCACCGTTATGGCAGAAAGTGAAGAGGAACTAAAGAGCCTCTTGATGAAAGTGAAAGAGGAAAGCGAAAAAGCTGGCGTAAAACTCAACATTCAAAAAACTAAGATCATGGCATCTGATCCTATCACTTCATGACAAATAGATGGGGAACCAGTGGAAACAGTGAGAGTCTTTATTTTCTTGGGCTTCAAAATCACTGCAGATGGTGACTGCAGCCATGAAATTAAAAGACGGTTGCTCCTCAGAAGAAAAGCTATGGCTAACATAGACAGCATGTTAAAAAGTAGAGACATTACTTTGCCAACAAAGGTCTGTCTAGTCAAAGCTAGGGTTTTTCCAGTGGTCATGTATGGATGTGAGAGTTGGCCCATAAAGAAGGTTGAGCACCGAAGAATTGATGCTTCTGAACTGTGGTGCTGAAGAAGACTCTTGGAAGTCCCTTGGACTGCAAGGAGATCAAATCAGTCAGTCCTGAAGGAGATCAATCCTGAATATTCATTGGAAGGACTAATGCTGAAGCTGAAGCTTTAATACTTTGGCCACCTGATGCAAAGAGCTGAATCATTGGAAAAAACTCTGATGCTGGGAAAGGTTGAAGGCAGGAGGAGAAGGGGATGACAGAGGATGAGATAGTTGGATGGCATCACCAATGCAATGGACATGAATTTGAACAAGCTTCAGGAGATGGTGATGGACAGGGAAGTCTGGCTTGCTGGAGTCCATGGGGTGGCAAAGAATCAGACACGACTGAGTGATTGAACAACACCATCAACTAAAATGTCGGCAGTGTTTTTTTGGAAGGTGGGATAGTGGGCAACATTTTATATCCAGATATTTTTAATATTTTATTGGCTTTTGTTTTTTTTAAGGAAACATTTACTACTTTTAAAATTTAGGGGACTTCCCTGGTGGTCCACTGGTTAAGACTCCACACTTCCAATGCAGGGGGCCTGGGTTCCATCCTAGGTTGGAGAACTAAGATCTCACATGCTACGTGATGGGACCAAAAAACAAAATTAAAATTTAGGAAAAAACTCTACATTCTTACATAAAGTAAATGGAAGCCAAATTTCATTTTCCAGTGATATCACTGTATTTGTTTGGGAGTATGTTCTATAATTGTTCAGGGACATTTCAAACAAAGTGATCCTTAAATACACCACCAGTGGGAAAACCATGGTTTTTTTTTTTTTTTTTAAGTCTCTTTAGTAAGGGAGGGTTATTTCCTCCCATGCACAGAATTTGTTGATCAAAATCATCATCATTGCAACGTATCTGTTTAGCACCTTGTGTGTAGGGTGCTACTGAAAGCAAACAGATGATCTTGGGTTCAAGAAGTGGGCCTTCATGTGTCTTATTTCAGCTTGTTCCTGAACTCTGCCCTATTCTAGGAATGACTCATGAATCTGGTCCTAGGATCGACCAGCTACATTGGAAAGGAGAGGGGGTGGGACAGAGCCACACTTTCCTCTTTCGGTTCCCCTGACTCCAGTCCTCTCATCACAAACTCAGTAGGCTTTTCCGTCTTTGTGGAGCAGGCTCCCCTCACCCTTGACAAAAATGGGTCAGCTCTTTAAGGTGATTCAAATGTGCTGCGTGCATTCATGAACCTTATCAATTCAAATTTAGTGGTTCTCTGGAACCAAGGACACCTTGCCTTCAAAGAATAAATATATACGACGCTTCCTATCCAACCTAGAAATGGCAGCTTTGTCATACAAGATCCCTGGATGCTCTTTAGAGAGTTGGAAGATGCTCCCCTCCCCTGACCTTGCAGGACTTCATCTCAAAAAGGAGCACAAGGTGAGAAACAGAAAATATTCTAGAAGGCTTAATAGTATGTAAACACAAACACACACACACACACACACAACTGTCAGCAGGTCTGAGTCAAATGATGAAGAAACTTGTGCTCATCTTTGTCAAGCTGGAAATTTTAGAAATTCTGCATATGTAACATTGTATCCATACATGTATAATGTAAGTGTTCAGCCTTTTTCCTCTTGAGAGTGAAGAGAGGAAAAGGCGGGGAGACCAGCAGAGAAGAGGGCAGGCTGGGCAGGGAGAACAAGCAGAGCTCAGACCCCTACTTGCTCCTTAATAGGAGCAATGCTATTCTTCATGTTTTCTATATTAACGTGCTGCTTGGGATCTCATTTTACAGAGGGCTCCTCATCCTAAAAGTGTTCGACGTTTGAAGAGCTGCTGTTATGTATGTGACAATGGAGGCCTCGTTGATTGAGTTCCTGCTGTAGTCTGGGTCCTGAGCCAAGCATTCTACATATTTCATGTAAATAATCCCTAAAAACCCTACTTGAGGTGGGTCTTAGAGTTCCCACCCCACAGAGGAGGAAACAGAGGTTCTGAAAGGATAAGTAATTTGTATTATATTTGTAGGTTTTAAGCAGCAGAGCCAAGATGCACGCTAAAGTTGGTCTGCTCCAAAGGCCATCCTTTCAGCTACAATGCCATGCTGATCTGTTTAAGGTTCATTTACAGGCACTTATAGAGTATAAAGCGTCTGCCTACAATGCGGGAGACCTGGGTTCAATCCCTGGGTCGGGAAGATCTCCTGGTGAAGGAAATGGTAACCCACTCCAGTATTCTTGCTTGGAAAATCCCATGGATGGAAGGGCCTAGTAGGCTACAGTCCATGGGGTCGCAAAGAGTCGGACACGACTGAGTGACTTCACTTCACTCATAGAGTATGCCAGTACTGTAAAACAGTCATAGATAAATGCAATGAAATTGACAAAGGTATGTTTTTGGCAGTACACATGCACCTAGAATGTGTTTTAATGAAAGCAGTTCTAATGGCTCAAAAAATAAGCTTTCGGTCACAGAGGATGTAGAAATGCTTCTAGACTGAAGGGACAGACTCTCTGCAAAGAATTGTTGCTTTGGGAGGAAGCTGTCCGGACAGGGAGTAAGCCTGTTTGTGGCCTCCCCAAACCCCAAGTCTTTTCATTAAAGAATATTTTGAAACTTAAAAATGACAACAAGGAAGACTAAAGGGGAAGTATTGCTGGGATTTGTGGGGTGATATGGGCACTATAGGATGGGAATTTTATCAACAATAGTTCAGATGAGCAGTCATTTTAGGGACAACCCTTGGCCAGAAGGAAGAGAACATACATGGAGAAACACGGAGAGACTGTTGTGAGGTCAAGATCCTCGTGTCTGTCTGAGTGTTTAAATGGCACTATTGCTACTGTGTTTGTTCAAAGTAGATGAACCCCATCTCCAGGAGACGAGAAATGAGGATTTATTATTTGTTGCTGTTTGGTTTCTAAGCCATGTCCAGCTTTTTAGCTGCCCCATGGACTCTAGCCTGCCAGGCTCCTCTGTGCATGGAATTCTGCAAGCAAGAAAACTAGAGTGGGTTGCCATTTCCTTCTCTAGGGGATCTTCCCAACCCAGGGATCGAACCAGCAGCTCCCGCACTGCAGGTGGATTCTTTACCACTGAGCTGCCGGGGAAGCCCTAAATGAGTATTCCCTCGCCCCTCCCCATGCCCCTCCTGCTTTAAATTAAATAGTAAAACTCTTCCAGGTTGTGTGTGTGTGTGTGTAACCATTTTTCTCTTCCAGAAAGCTGTCATAATATGTGATTTTTTTAACCTTAAAGAAAAACAGGACTGAAATGTGTCAAATCCCTGGAAATAGTCTGCAACCCAGTTGAGTTTACACAGAAAAACATTAGTCCTAAGACCATCTGGCCACAGAGATCTCAGTTTCTCTGACAAGTCCCCTGGGGCTGTGGAAGGGGAAGTCCGGTAACCACCACATCGAAAATCAGCCAGGAGAATAAAAAGCACAGGCAGGTTTCAAAACAACACATTCCAGCTCCTGTTCCCCTGAATGTCAAGGCCCATGTCATCTCCCAAGGTTAATATGAGCCTCAAGAGGACACTCAGAAAAGAGAGTGCGTCCTGAAAGGCTGGATGCCGATCAAACCATGTTTCAAAGGTGTTAAGGGGGAGGCTGTTTAAAGGGAGCTCGAGACCAACATGCTTATAAAGTAATCACTGGTTGCCTCTGCTGGTCTGGTTTGTGTTTTGATGGCTTTAAAATAGGTGTATTGCAATAGTCATGATAACTTTTCTGAGTTCATTCAGTTATTCAATTTGAAAGAGCAAACATTTTACTCCTCGGGTATGTGAAATACTATTTGATAGTCAAAAGTGGATGCAGACCAGGAAGGAATAAAAGAGAAAGTCAAACGTGGACACCCTTAGAGAGATGGGAGACCCACGGAGGAGCGGGTGGACAGGTGAGCGGGACAACCCAAAGCTCTTGGGACAACCTATAATAGAGCTGACAAGGTTTCCAATGAGAGAAGGAACCTTCTTTTATAGAAAGAGACAAGCAAGAATTCCTTGCACTATTAATAGTAACTGATAAATACACACCTGGAGCAAAAATCAAGAGAAGCTCACCATCATTGGTGAGTCCTGAAAAGACATGTAAAATCTGGATCTTCTAGGCGGCATCTTGATTAGGTAAATAGTCAAAGGCTAAACCTGCCTGCCAGGAGTTCTTCCTAAAAGCCCTGTCTTCAGGGCCGCATCATCCTGCTATATATCAACAGGACTATACTAACCAGTCCCATTGAGGATGGACTACTCCTACTTGCTGTTGGGTTTTAGGAGGGGGTGACTGAGAAGCATTATTTTGCGCTTGGGGAAGGGACAGAAGAGACTGGGAGGCGGGTGGTCGTGGGGGGCGGGGGAGCCATGTGAGAGGCGGGTGGGCAGAGGCAAGAGGAGACTCAAAGCAAAGTGAGAGGGGAGGGCTGCAGCACCACCTGGTCGGTGTTCCCAGCAGGCAGGCAAGAGGGAAGCAATTACCTGAAATTTCTGGAAGTGTAGACTTGTCTTCTTTCCCGAAGTCCCCATCACAAACAGGAAGTCTGGAGTTAGCACGAATGGCACTCTCTCTTTATTAATGCCCAGGAAACTTTTATAATTCCCAAGAATGTGCCCAAAGTCAATATGAAATAGATTTCCTTAAGAAAAGGAAATGTCTAACGTCATTATACCGCAACGGCATTGCAAACAACACACTGGTCTGTTCATTTCTCGACATTTTTTGCAGTTGACTGAAAATGAGCTATCTTGGGTGTGAGAGCTATTTTTACTCTCTGCTTGTGATATATTTTGTCTTAGCAGGTGTGTGCTGTAAGCAGCCACAAAGCACTCTTTGAAACATGCACAGTTTTGATATCCTTCTGATGCTCTTTAAATGACAGCCAAATACCATTAAAAAAGTTCTTGTCTCAGAACTATTCTTACAAATATAACTCCAAACCCTCTGGCATATATATGTTATCATCATGCCCAAGACTCTCTTACACCGTTTATGGAACTCGGGAGAGACAGATGTCTCACTCTTACAAACAAAACGTTTGAATTTCCTTTGGGTCAGTTTCTACCACCGTCACCATCGCAGCTCGCTTCATCTCTTTTCGTTTATTCAGCCCTCTGTCCTCTGAATGGTCCATAAATGTATTATCTCTTGATTCCCAAAGATAATCAGCAATTTATCCCAATACGGTGTTGTTGTTTTTTCTTTTTCCCCAGGCTTCGCTCTTAAATTGGGGCTTCCCTGGTGGCTCAGATGGTAAAGAATCAAATTTCTTAGAGAACATGGCATGCCACCAATACTGACCACTGTTAGACAGTGAACCAGAAAGGATGGATAAGTTAGGAAGGTGCAGCATTTTAGATTTAAGGGCACCAGTGACTTTAAAAACATCTTACTTATTTGGTTGAGCAGCATGTGGGATCTTAGTCCCCCTACTTGGGATCAAACCTGTGCTCTCTGCATTGGAAGAATGGAGTCCAACCACTGGACCCCCAGCCAAGTCCCTTACTGGTGACTTTTTTGTTGCTTCTCTGTACTATCTGACATTGTTGATCATATCCGCCTTCCTAGCTTTCCAGCTACTGTCCAGCTTGTCCTTCTGAAGTCTCCTTTCCTGTATCCTCTTCCATTACTCACTCCTGGGTGCCCCCTTAGGGTGATCACAGCCTCTGTGTCCCTACACAATAATGATTTCTAGATCTGTGCTCCAACCTTGACTTCCATTTAAAAATTACTCTGTGCTGGGTGGGGGAGGGGAGGTGGGTGGAGTGAGGCTGGGAAGTTAGTATTTAATGAGTTCCCATTAGGTAAGACGGAGAAGGCAATGGCAACCCACTCCAGTATTCTTTCCTGGAGAATCCCAGGGACAGGGGAGCCTGGTGGGCTGCCGTCTATGGGGTCGCACAGAGTCGGACACGACTGAAGTGACTTAGCAGCAGCAGCAGCAGCATTAAGGAAGATGAAAAAGTTTTGGAGATGGATGGTGGTGATGGTTGTACAACAATGTGAGTGCAGTGAATGCCACCAAAATAGATACTTAAAACTGGTTAAAATGGTAGATTTTATGTTAGGCATATTTTACCATAATCAGAAAACATTTCTCTATAATAAACAAAACTCACCTGTCTCTGAGATCATAATATTGTCATTGTGTCTGTCGCCTATCCCAAGAACAAAGGTTGCCACACAGTAGCCAGCACAGGAATAAACGAATCTCTCCACTGCTGCCTGAAACTAATTAAAATGCATCTGGATATTAGTTGCATTCTTACTGCAAAGAGCAGCATGAATCTATTACAAAGGACTCCCCAAAAGATGCCATTCTGGCAATCATTTTCAGGGAGCAAGTCAGTGGTGCCTGGTTTTATTAAAGTTTCGTCTTTGAGGTGCCAACTTTCTCCATTGCTCTCCTTACATTCTAGGTGAAGATACAGTGACTCAGCACGAGAAGGAAACAATGGTCAAAGGATGACAGTAATATAATCAAAGGGTTCACTGCCTCTCCATGCATCACTTGCCAGCAACAATCCAGACCCCATAATGATTCCTCCTTTGTTGGTGAACATATGTTTTGCTTGTGACCACTTAAAGTATGCATGGTTCACAAATCCACACGTATAACAGACTAATAAATGCTACTAATTATATTCCCTCCCCCAAAAGGGGGCTACCCATGCAAATGAGAAGTGCTAATCCTGTACAGCAGAATTTTAACAAGCAGCCAAGCAGCCTAACCACACAGCTTGCGAAGGACTCACACATGTACTTCTGAGTAATGGAAGCAGCATTTTCAACATCCCTGATTTACCATTTAGATTAGGGTGCAGGGGTAAATTGCAAATTACTTTTTATGATCTGAAGTGTTTCCAGATCAGAAGGAGTTTGTCTGTGGTAACTAAATTTTTCTGCTGAATGACAAAAATAGATGGTGTGAAAAGATGCTAACAAATTATGTCCCAGAACCAAATTTTATGCAAAGTAGGCCTGATAATCAAAAGAGAAGCAAATGCTCAGTGAGGTCTGAATGAGCACCTCTGTTTTGCACAGATCTACTATGTCACCAGCATTTAAAGCCCCATGGGCTCAGGAGGAAAGTGTTCCACAGTGTGTTAGGAGGCATGGCAATGCAGAGCCTTTGAAAACGTGTCATTAGACTGCTGTGTCTCACAATTTCTCAGGAGCCTTTGGAGTGGGGAGAAGCAGGAGCTCACCTTTTCTTCAATAGGGCATTTTTCTTTGAGCCAGTGACTCAGCACTTCATCTTTAAAGGCTCCCGTGTTGCCCACTGTGCTTTGTTGAATTTTGGCGATCGTTGTGGCATCTTTTACAATCTCAATCATTCCTGTGGGAAGATGCACAGATCTGATGTGAACTGGAGCCAAGCACCAGACCCAGAGGAGAAATGGCTGTGTCTTTGTTCAGTAGAGGGGAGAGAGCTTTCTCAACCAGAAGGTTATTTTCCAGGTTCGTGCTGGTGGTTTCCTTATGAGGAAGAGAAAGAAAAGGAGGCGGATAGGGAAGTTGTGTGGGACCTGCTTTCAGTATCCATGAATGAAAAGAGGAAAGGGCTGGTTTCTGATAAGCAAAACCATTAATATGCCAAGCACATCTTTCTTCACTTGGCAACCTGTTCCTTTTTCTTTTTAAAATTCCAGAGTCAAATGAGAAGGCTGTTCTCTACTTCTCAAATTGGAAATTGGAATAAAAATTTGTTTAATTGAAATTAAAATGTGAAATGTCTACAAAAGCACCTAAGAGGAGAGTACATAATAGCTTTGATAATGTGAAGTCAGGCTCGTAAAACAAGTGGCAGATCTTTCCATCTACTTTGGAATGTTTTTTGTGAGAGAGAAGTTTACTGTGCAATGAAAAGAGTGAAAGTTTAGAGGAGGGAACAAGTTCTTGTTAAAATCATTTCCATATATAGTCACAAGGAATTAAATCATGCATTCATGTATTTTCAACATGTCCATACTAAACTGAGAGTCACATTCATTAGCCTTGGAACATCTTCCTTTTACATGGATTATGATGGTAATTTTTCATTTATTCAAGGCCTACACTGAAGGGATGATGGTCTTTAAAAATTCTGGGGGGACCATGTGGTATGCAGAATCTTAGTTTCCCGACCAGAGATTGAATTCATGCCCCTTAAAATGGGAGTCTTAACCACTGGACCACCAGGGATGTTCCATGGGATGATGGCCTTTTAAACGAGCTGAGCAGTATATTCATCTCCCAAGGTCCCCACGTACCTATTTTGTCACCAGTTGAAATGCAACCATACGGCAGGAGGCACAGGTCCAAAGATTCAGTCTCCCAAATGGATTCCATGATTCGCAGAATCTGGGCATCAAAACACAAAACCGTTTCTCTTACAAATGTCTATTTCTCTTCTCCATTAGAAATGACACCAGTCTTTTCTGGCAGCACAAACTATTGAAGTGAATGTGAAATGTATATGTAACGAATGTACTTTTATTTGTCAACCTGGTACTCTAGTGTTTCCCTTCCTTCGGAGCCTCAGTTTTGGCTCCAGAGTGGTACTTTGGAAAAGAGGAAAGTTGGATTTCTTTGGTGGTAGGTTTCAGCCATGATTCATCTATTATTCCTAGTTATGTATATTTTGCCATAATGAATATAAGTTCCATTCTAACATCTTTACACATTTTTATCCACAAGGCACTCTTGGGCTCCAATCAGGGCCACAGTGACGATGACAATAAAGATACCTGACATTCACTGAGGCTGTTTTATGTTGATCCTTTGCATTAACCCTCCAGTGTGGGTGTGATTATTATTCCCAGTCTTTTTCAGATTATTTTCCATTATAGGTTATTACAAGATTACCGAGTAGAGTTCCCTGTGCTATACAGTAGGTCTTGTTTATCTAGTTTATATGTAACAGTGTGTATCTGTTAATTCCAAACTCCTACCTTATCCCCCGTACCCTTTCCCCTTTGGTAACCATAGTTTTGCTTTCTATGTCTGTGAGTCCATTTCTGTTTTGTAAATAAGTATTTGTACCATATTTTTGATACCATGGCTTTCCTATTTTAAATAAATTACATGACATATTAGAAATTATGTTACTTCTACAGTATTGAACAACTAGGGTACAGCATATATTACTTTACAAATCTGCAAAGCTAAAATGTGTGTTCAAAAATATGAAAATGATCAACACTGATACCTTTGTCATCCACCTTCTGTTCTAAAAATCTGTTCAATCTTGTTATGTAAACTGCATGAATTCTCCAGTCATCTCCCTATTCATCTTCTCCCTCCATCCTATCAGATCATTCACTTGAATCTGTGTATGTGGATATATACCAAAGGTGACGTATGTAAGGAGAACGTCTGTGAGTGTACGTTGCTTGTTGTTCAGTCGCTAAGTCGTGTCCAACTCTTTGGAACCCCATGGACTGCAGCTAGTCTTTCTGTTCTTTACCATCTCCTGGAGTTTGCTCAAATTCATGTCCATTGAGCGTGTAATGAATGAATGTGAATGAATCAATGAATGTCAAAGAATGTGAATAAAGTGGATGCTTGGGGGTCAATGTATTTCCATTCCACGTTGCCACACTAGGAATGGGGTATATAGAAAAGAAGTTAGGTGAGGGATGTGTTTCAGCTTATTTGGGAATGCTGGATATGCATCTCTTCAGGAGTGGATAGAACCATGAGGCTGACTAGATTCATATCTAATGGTCTGTGGCCATACTCCCCCAGTGAAAACTCTATTATGTTATCTTTGATCACTCTTCATTATACAAAATAGGAGACTGGAACAGGGTCAGTAGAAGGTATTTTTTTTTTTTTTACAACTAGTACAGATTTCTTTTTTTGAACAACTGAAAAAAAAAATCCTTAACAGCAGTATACCTGTAAAATAAGCATGTCTTGGCGTAGATCATCGCCGTGTTTAAAGATAATTCCAATTGTTTCATTTGATAGAGCTGTAGGGTCAGCACATTTAAACTCAAGCCACAGGGGTTTTTTCTTAGAGGCCATCACTTTACATTTTTCAATCTGTAAGAAAACAGCCACATGTTTCCTACGCACAACTGAAAACACATTGTGGAGACATACATCTTCCTGTAAAGCATCACTATAAACACCTAGGAAAAAGTTTTCAGTTGGAGAAGGATTTTAGTGATTTTAGCATCAAAAAATGCTAGTGAAAGCAATTCACAATGCTTAAACCAGTGGTTCTCAAAGTGTGTTCCCAGGAAACCCAAGCATCTGTGGAGGGCCTAAGAGGCATGGCATATCCTATCTTCTGATATTCCACTCTCGTAGGACTCTTGCGCTTTTATGTTCCCTCTAACACAGGGCAATTTTGCTGTTATTTTTTTTATATATTTGGCCTCATTCTAAGAATTAATTTGAGAAAAAGAGTTCTGTTGCTACCATAGTGTCTAAGCATGGTTGTTGCAAAATTAGATGCAATCTAATTCTAGGCCAAATTTAACAAGATGAAATTTAACAGCAATAAATGAAACTCTTGCACTCAGATATTACACAATGCCTTTCCCCTCCAAAAAACCCTACATAACATCGAAATGAATTCAAGGTGGGAGAAAGGTGATTTAGCAGCCACTCTTTCCAAATAGAAAATCTTAGGAGTTTTAGCCAACAGTGAATTCATTATGGATCAAAAATGTGATCTTAAAAAAAAGCAAATGATGTGAAGCTGTATTACTATATCATCATCCCTACCAAGTTCTAGGGCTTCCGCAGTGGCTCAGCAGTAAAGAATCCACCTGCAGTGCAGCAGATGCAGATTTGACCCCTGGGTGGGGAAGATCCCTTGGAGGAGGGCACAGCAACCCATTCCCCTATTCTTGCCAGGAAAAGCCCATGGACAGAGGAGCCTGGCAAAGAGTCAGATAGGACTGAAGTGACTGAGCATGCACCAATTTCTAACTTCAAAAGGACAGTAAGTAGTGTGTGCTTTTGCTAAAGAGCCAGCTTATTGCTAATTGTATATAAAACTAAACATGGATTAAAGACTTAAATATGAGAATTAAAACTTTAGGAAAAAAATTTGTCACATTGAATTAGGAGGTGTTTCTCCACTTTGGCACTACTAACATTTTGGACCGGATGATTTTTTGTTTGTGGGGGTAGGGGGAGGCTGTCCTGTGTATTGTAGGGTATTTAGCAGCATCTCTGGTCTCTTCCCAGGGGATGCTGGTAGCATTGTCCCAGTTGGAACAATCAAAAATGTCTCCAGACATTACCAAACATCCCTTGGTGGAGGAGGTGGGGGTTCACCCCTGGCTGAAAATCACTGGATGAAGCAAATATTTCTTAGGACACAAAATGTGTGAACCATAAAAGAAAAAATGATAAATTGAACTTAATCAGAATTAAAATCTTCTGCTCTTTGAAATACATTAAAATGAAAGAGTAATCCATAGACTGGGAGAAAATATTTGTAAACTATATAACTGATAAAGGATTTATATCCAGAATATATAAGTAACTCATAAATAAGAATAAAACGGTAGCCCAAATTAAAAATGATTGGAAGATATGAAAAGAAGCTTCTAAAAAAAAAATAAACACATGATAAGATGCTCAACATCATTAGGAAATGATGAAACTAAATGAAACTAAAAATAATGGTGAAGTACTACTTCATACTCATTTGAATGGCTAAACTTAAAAAGATTGATTATAACAAAAAGTATATATTGTATGATTCCACTTTGTGACATTCTAGAAGGGGCAAAATTTCATGATGGACAACAGATCTGTTATCCAGGATGGAGTACAGAAGGAGACTAATCACAGAGGGATACAAAAGAATTTTTTCTACAGATTTCTATGAAAATATTCTCTGTCTTGATTTTGTGATGGTTCAGTTCATTTCAGTCGCTCAGTCATGTCCGACTCTTTGCGACCCCATGGACTGCAGCATTCCAGGCTTCACTGTCCTTCACCAATATCCAGAGCTTGTTCAAACTCATGTCCATTGAGTCAGTGATGCCATCCAACCATCTCATCCTCTGTCATCCCCTTCTCCTCCTGCCTTCAACCTTTCCCAGCATGAGGGTCTTTTCTAACAAATCAGCCCTTCACAGCAGGTGGCCAAAATAATTGGAAGTGGTGGTGATGGTTATGTGGTTGTGTACATTTGGCAAAGCTCACTGAATTGCAAACTTGCAATGGATACATTTTATTGTATACAAATGGTTCCTCAAGAAAGCTGACTTAAAATGGATGGGAGATTGCCCAGTGCTGAGGTTTTTAGTATCTAGCAGTTGAGGAACGGCTTGACAGAAGCCCATCCAGGGACTTTCCAGCTTCCCTGTCTCTCTGTAAATGTCAGCTTTCATCCACTAAGGTCTGGTGAAGCAGGCAGAGACATTGTCAAGACATATCAAGACGATACCTACCACCAGTGCGCCTGCCTTCAGTCCAGGGTCATATGGAACTCTAAAGCTTTGGGGGAGATTCAAATTCTGCAGGATTTCAAGCTTTTGCTTTAGTTGGAAAATAACTGTAATTGTCAAAAGCACACAAGAGTTATATGAGTTCAAGAAATTACCAATATCACCTATAACACTTCCTGAAGTCACACATATTCACAACATTCTATACATTTGGTAAGGTGAAGAATAGGAGAAAAGGGAGAAGGTTTTTGTCCTTGAGGAACTAACCTTTCAGGGTGACAGGCTTACTGAGAGCAATAAACTCTGCACGCACATTAAAACAGGGGACAGAAGTATCTGAACATATATGGCATACCCAGACAGGCACAGAAGGATGCCTTATGAATAATGCTAGGGAATTACTGTAGCTTTCTTTCTAACATGTGAAACTTTAAACTGCCATCTGATTTAGGACACATATCTGAAGACCATATTAAATGGAATTTGGTTAGGGTTTGGTAAATTCTTTACAGAAGAGGAAGTTAGGTTGTATGGAAAAAATATGACAGCCTCAAAAGTCTAAAGGCAAATATATAAATGGAAAATTACTGCCTGGGTAACAGACTGGCGGTTAGTACAAGTTTTCCCCTTTCTTTCTTACAACGACAAAAAAGTTAAGTTTATTATCACCATTATTTTTAGGAGAGAGCATTATTGGTATATCGGAAAAGAATCAAAGGGAAAAATGGAAAATCGAAATATTCAAAAGCTTAAAATTGGTTGAGTATGTTAGTGAGGGTCCATTATGAGCTATAATGCTGAATCTAGGTATACAAGCATGATAAGAGATAATTCCTAGCTCACGGCTCATACAGCTCAATAGACCAGAAAAATGTGTTAATAGCTTAAATTTAATGTAGTATCAACTAAAACCAATGGGAATACAGATAAAGAGTGATTCATTTGGAATTTCTTAGAGATAAGACAACACTGGAACATAAAGGAGGTGATATATATATTTTATAAGAAGCACATATATAAATAAATATACATACATCTTGCAACATATGATGTATGCATATACATATATATTTAAAAATTGAAAAAATTCTCAATAATTCATTACTTTGAAAGAGTGAAGATTTGAAAATTATCTGCATGTTTTGAAAGATGGGGCAGAAAGGGTAAATATTTGGGAATAACTAATCTTTGTGAGTGTGTGCGTGCACAATTGCTCTTTAAAAATGCATCTTACATCTGCTTAATGCAATTTTAACTTTTCAAAGAGTTTAGCGTCTATTATAATACATTCATCATTAGAATATAAGTGTAGTTTCAAAACTTATTAACTTGTAAAGGGAGAACTTGAAATTTGCTTACTGAAGAAAGACAGAAAATTTAAAAATGTATTCTTGGCTACCCTGAGGAAGGTGTGACTTGCCCTCCAGAAGGAAGAAGGATCCCAGGGATGGTATTTGGAGACAAAGGCATTTGCAAAGAGCACCAAGAAAATCAAGCCACCCGTACCTTGGGAGCTGACGTCATACTTTTCAGCAGAGAGTGATTTAATATCAATGGTGACTTTTTGTAACATGTCGATTACTTGGACTTGTTGAGTGAAGTCTCGTAGCATGGCGGTGCCACAGCCCCTCAGGTAGGCCTCCAGAATCACTGCAAACCTCTGCTGATAGTGTCTCGACTGGGCAATCTCACTTCTCAAGAACCAAAACAAGAAGTGACCAATTCTTTTGTTCTGAGGGTGGAAACAAGAAGGTTAAAATGATTATGACTAATGCTTCAGATTATCAGTCAATTCTTGATAACTGTTTAAAGGTCATGCTCTTATCAAAATGGAAGTACTTACTCTTAAACCACGCTTCAGCAGAAATCTGGCAAGGGCACTGTCATGGTATGGTTCGAATTTCACAGCCTAAGGAAAGAACACATTGGCATTTGTAGGACTGTGTTCTCCATTGGTTAATCAGGAAACAGGAGATGGAGAAAAACTGGTCTCTGCCTTAGTGGGTTTGTGTGGATAGGAGGATGAGAATCTGACCAGTCATTTAAGTTCAGCCCTTTCTCTTCAAGGACACTTTGGGCCAGAGTGAACCACTTGCTTAAGGACCAAGATTAGAAGCCAGAACTCTTGACTCACAATAATGTGCTTTTGATAACTTTAAAAATGAAGAGGTGAGGGCTTTTATTCCCATGAAGGGCTTACCTGACTTTTATTGGAAGGATAGAAGAGAAAGATGGAGACAAATCTATAAAAGTGGAAGGAAAGAAAGGTTGTTGGGAAGAAAATAGGCAGTGGGGATATTGTACACTTGGGGAGAAAAGTATCTGTTAGATATAAAGATCCTGAAAATTGTGTAGCTCCTCTTCTGTTCAAGATAGGTGCTTGGCATCTCACTAGCAAGTCAGTGAACTGCCTTCCAGGTTCTTACTGCAACAGACTAATCATCACTCCCTTCTATGATTCAGAGTATATAGGGTTTTTTGCCTGAAAATCTCTTGTTTTATCTGCTTCCCCAGGTTTAGCAGTGTTTAGTAGTTTTTGCATCACTTGGCTAATATGGAGATTTTCACATAGGTGGCAGCCCTATGGCTGAAAAAAGAAAAGAACAAAAGTTAAAAAAAAAAATAGGGCCCAGGTTGGTGGCTGCCCCAAACTCTGCCCCCCCCACCACCTCAAGTGCTTCCCCAGGGTAGCCTGGGCAATTGAAAAATAAAATGTAGGGGCTTCCCTGATGGTTAGTGGTTAAGACTCTGTGCTTCCAATTCAGAGGTCACGGGTTCATCCTTAGTGGGGGATCTAAGATCCCATATGCTACTTGGCCAAACAAACAAACAAAAAAACCCTGAAAAATTATTAAATTCTAGTGGGTGCATGGATATTTATTACATCATTTTCTGTACTTCTCTGCATGTATGCAATAGATCATAATTTTAGATGCAGTAAGATGACTAAGATCCGTCTAGTCAAGGCTATGGTTTTTCCTGTGGTCATGTATGGATGTGAGAGTTGGACTGTGAAGAAGGCTGAGTGCCGAAGGATTGATGCTTTTGAACTGTGGTGTTGGAGAAGATTCTTGAGAGTCCCTTGGACAGCAAGGAGATCCAACCAGTCCATTCTGAAGGAGATCAACCCTGGGATTTCTTTGGAAGGAATGATGCTAAAGCTGAAACTCCAGTACTCTGGCCACCTCATGTGAAGAGTTGACTCATCGGAAAAGACTTTGATGCTGGGAGGGATTGGGGGCAGGAGGAGAAGAGGACAACAGAGGATGAGATGGCTGGATGGCATCACTGACTTGATGGACATGAATCTGAGTGAACTCCAGGAGTTGGTGATGGACAGGGAGGCCTGGTGTGCTGCGATTCATGGGGTCACAAAGAATCCGACACGAGTGAGCGACTGAACTGAACTAAACTGAAGACTAACAAATACTGTTTGATTATTAGAGGTGCATATATAAAGTTACAGGATAGATGGGATTTATAAGCATAAAGAGAAGTTTAAAATTAAATATCTCAGGAGTATTTCCTTTATAAATAGACATGGTCTATCCTTTTCCCTAAGAAAGAGGAGAAATTTCCATTCACTTTATGTTTTAGGGCCTGGGAACTTTGGGTATGATTTCTAATCCTTACTTTGGTTTTCCAGCTTGGAAATGATCAATACTGACTTGATAATATTTCAATTATCCCTACGCTTTCAAAGATGATGTATGCTCAAACTGGTGCTGCTGTAACTGTGGTTAAGATCTTATTTCTGAGAATGTAGTTATCTAGCCACCAGTAGTCACTTCAGAAATGTTACTAAGTTTTTAACCCAAATGTGAGTCTTTTTGACCTTCTTCATGTTTCACTTCTGTAAAGATGATGCAGGTTTCAACCAGGAGACCATTTTAATCAGCAGTGAATGAGTCATTTGGCCATATCTGCAAATGACTACTCTTCTTCAAATTTAGGACCACAAACTCAATGTTAATATCACTGACCTCTTTTATTTACACGTTTCTAAGAAGAATACTATTCATTTTCCAAGCCTGCAAAATTCACTTGTGAAAATGACAATGTAAAATAATTCATGATGGCCTTGGGATTTGAAACAGATCCTCTGCAAATTTGCCTCATGTTCTTTTTGTTATGGAGAGCTAGAAAACTGTGGAGACTTTCATTTTTATTAAATTTTCTTCATTAGTGTTTAGGCTAGTCTCTGAACTCATGGGCAGAGAAAAACTTTGGTTCTATTTGATTAGATAAAGATAAAGGCCAACTATGTTTCAACTCTCTGAGTAATGGGAAGGTGAAGATTCAAAGTTTAGACTATCCAAAATTTGCATCAGAAAACTCCAGAAACTGCCTATAAATATAGATAATGATTAAACAGTTTGGTGTCCAACAGTTAGCCTGAGAAACATCACCTACTCGGAATTGTCCTTGGCTTCTTCAATGTAAATTAAGTGTTCTCAGGACCCCTGACGATTTTCTCATAACGTTCTATAGCTTGTCCTCAAAGCGTTTGTCACAGTACGTTATTCAGCATCTGCCTGTATGTGTACTCATTTGATGTCTTTCTCCATGAACTACAGGCTACCCTAGGGCAGAGCCCAGCCGTGTTTTGATCACTTCTCTATATCCAGTAACCAGAAAAGGGGAAACACTCAGTCTGAGTTGTTGAAGTAATGAATGAGCACATCTGCTCTGTAAAATAGAATTCTCTTCCAATTCCTGTCTTCCCTCCTCCTCGTCAAGCAGCACAATACACTATGAGAATGACTATAGTGAGCAAGAGAACCAGTCCTCCTTTATCTAACTTCCTAAGGAAACCTTTAACAAATGATTTAGTCTCTCTGGACACAGGGAAAGGCCTATGAAGAAGAGTGGAAACAGAGTACCAGACCTGTCTAAAGAGAGGGACTTTCAAGGTCCCATCCAGAATTGAGATGCTACTCTATGAATTGTGACAAACATGAGCAGAGAGTATGACCTTTTCTCTCTAGGACATGCTATCGTGCATACATGCAGACACTGGGAGGCAATAAAAAGAGCAGACCTGTCGTCGGACCTCTGGGTTTGAATTTGTCTTTCAAAATATGTGGCCTTGGGCACATTACTTAAACTCTCAGTGCCTCAGTTTCCTTATATATAAAATGCAAATAATAACTGGACTGCTATCAACATTGTTGGAAGAGTTAAACGTGATAATACATGAAAAATACATAGATTACTTGGAGCCTTGGCGTAAGGGAGCATTCAATAAGTCAAGTCTATCATTAACAGAGTAAACTCTCATTTCCACTGGGCCAGTTCTCCTAAAAAAGTGGAATTATTCATGTCATCAAAATGCTGGTCAGAAAGCCCTCAAAGACAGAAAAAAAGTAAAAAGGAACGTTTACTACTCTTTGAGTAGTAAAAAAGTAGATCTCCTTTGACTGATCATTGACTCTCTTTGGACAATGTGCACTGGAAGATGGCTTAATATGGTGCCTGTCTGCACAGGCAGATAAATTCCTTGAGATGAGTGCCTCCCCTACCTGGACCAGTTGGAGCAGGTAATGCAGAACGTCATCGTCTTCCAAGCTCTCCAGTTTCTGAACTGCAATGGCTCTTACGTTTTCATCCGAAAAGTTGCAGTCCAGGAGTTGCATCGTTAATCCAACATCCAAAGCACTTTGATCCCAGACCTCCCTTCTGGCTAACAATTGATATGTTTTGGCCACAATTTCTTGCTGTCCCCATTTCACTGAGCTAAAGAGCTTAGGGTATGCTTTGGGATCCTTAAGGCTTTCATATCTGAAATGCCAAAGCAATTCTTTGTCTTCCGCAGTGAGAGGGTTAAGTGGATCAGTAGCTATGATTGCCTCCAGTTGCTTCCGAAGTTGGTTGGGCATTTCTGCTCGTACGCGGTCCCCTTCCGGGTCAGGGGTGGGCTGATGCTTAGGCAAGGCTATGGGGTGACAGTAGTTGTCCAGGAGAATGGAGATGGACATTGAGTTTTCCTTGTCGGGGTTGGTGGCAGATGTGAGCTTGTCTGCATTGAAGCTCCCTTGGTCTTCCCCCTTCCCAGATAACTGCCACATGTGGAGCACATACTCGCCGTGGCGCAGGAGGAATCGGTGGTCGATGAGCAGCAAGTTCACGTAGTAGAGAAGCTGAGCTTTGCCTCTGGACTCGGGACTGGGAGTCTCTGCAGAGGCCTTACCAGACAGAGCTGGTGCTTTGCCACAGTAGATCTGGAGATTGAGCAGAGCCCCTTTGGGTAAGTCTTTGATCTTGATACTGAACTCAAGCCACACATTCCAGAGCACCTCCTCCGTGAAGGGTTTGGGGCTGGTTCTTCTTTGGCAAAGGACTTGCTGCCCATACTGGATGTTTGCCTCCACAAAAACCGTGAGATCTGCATTCCGGGGCAGGACGGGGATATCGATGCCCCTGATCTTGACCCTGAACTTGCGGTCGCAGTCCCACAGGGACACAGTGAACACGCTCTCATGGTCCTTCCCGTGGATGGTTAGCTGCTCGTGGTAGCCAGTGACTCCGGTGCAGTCATCCACCAGCGGCCACTCTTCCTTCCTCACCTCGTCCAGGGCTGGGTCCGGCGGAGTGTCAAGCACCAGGTGAATCTCTTCACCATTCTTAAGGCACTGCCGCACCCACTGAAAGTTTTTGATGGGCGTCTCGCCCACCAGGTACTCATCGCGGCCGCAGACACGCAGCACGAAGTCCTGTTCGTTCTGGCTCTCGGGGATATCCATCAGGGACTTCTTCTTGGCCATTTTGGTAAAGAAGCTCTGGAGGATGGTGCCCGGGGTATCATCAGCCGAGACCTTGATGGTCTGGCTGGTGGTACTGCGGTGAATGATGATGAAGACGCAGTTGTTGGTGATCTTCTTCAGCAGGTACTCCGGGAGAGGCTTAGACGTCACCCAGGGGTGCATGGCGTAGAGCCTGGGGTCGCGGCCAGCCACCTCGGCCATACGCGGGGTGACCAGGCGGCGGCGTGTGAACTCCAGCTCGTCGTCGTGCACGTTGCTGACATCTGTGACATCGTAGCCGATGAGCGCAGTGAGCTGGCGCTGAAAGGCCAGCGTCTCCTCTGAGGGCGAGTGCCGCTGAACCAGGTGGATCTGCCCGGGGCTCCGGTGCAGCACCTTCCAGTAGCGCAGGCAGTCCAGGGTCTGCACCACCTGGTACTTGTCATAGATCTCATACCACTGCCCTTTCTTCTGGTAGAGCAGGAGGAAGTGGTCGGGGCCCAGCCGGTGGTAGAAGTCGGCGGCCACACTGGTCTCCAGCACGCGCAGCCACACTTGGGCCTTCATCTGCTCCACGTTGCCGTGGCCGGCCACATGCAGCAGCGCCGTTTCGGGGGTCTTGGTGTTGCGTTGGCTGGTGGGCAGCACGAACTCAATGGGGATGAGCTCCATGGAGTTCAGGCTAGCCGCTGTGCTGCGGGGCTTCATCCTCCGGCGCCTGCGGCAGTTGTCCTCTCTCAGCACCACAGGCTGCTCATGGTTCTCCAGCTCCATGCCCTACGTGACCTGGGAGCAGAGAGAAGAACAGAGGGCTCTTCAGAGGGAAGGGGCTTGCCTTTTATGGTGGCCCGTGAGCTGACAAGGAGAAGGTGTAGACGAATGACAGGGATGTGTGCAGGAGGACACAGGAGGTGCGGAATAGGGGCGGAGGAATCCTGGCCCCACCACTTAGAAACTGGGGGAGGAGCTGCTTAAATAATCTCTGAGCCTGTTTCCTATCCATCAAATGGTGTTAGCAATACTTCAGAGGGTAGGCAGGAGCATTAAATAAGGTAATAACTTGCTGAATGTGGGCCATGGGTAGATGGGGACTCATTGATTACTCTCTCTACTTCTGTTATGTTTGAAATTTTAATTTTAAAAAAGAGAGAGGTCAAGCACTGATCTAGCATGCTGTCGGGTGAACTGTAATGGCTCTAAGTGGTAATTGTTTTAAGCATATGGAAATGCATGGATGAGTCAAATAATCCAGTTAGAACATCAAGGCCTAGTTTACAAGGTGCCATGTAAGATGCTGAAACAACTCCCTTTGAAAAGAGGCCTTTGGCTTATTTCCTCTTTGTTCAGTCTCACATGTCTCCTGGGGGACTCAGACACCTTATCCAAGTTACCTCATGATCCCTTTTCAAACTGTCTGGATCAGGTATCTGTGCCCTCGTCAACTTCCTGTCTATTTTTTTTTTCTCTTCATTTTTTTCTTTCTAGTCAGGAGAGGTAGTCATTTCATTGATAAAACTCAAAAAGATCAGAATTGGTGAAGCTCCTCTGAAGAACATTTGCAGATATTTATAACGTGAATCAGGAAGTATGTAAGTTTCTTGGCTGTCATTGCCCCATTAGGGCGATCTCTCAGGGCAGTCCCCAGGGCTGTACTCTCCAAATAGGAACTTTCAGGTGGTGTTACCTTCGTACCAGTTCATCTCATCTACCTCTGGAGAACCTGCAGGTTGGAAGGAAGGACCTGCTTTGGGACCCCTATTGACTATTTAACTTCTTTTTGCTCTAATAGTTTCATCTCTATAACTAGAATTCACCAATATGTTCTCGATAATTTATCCACTATTTCCACAAATAGTTAATAAGGACCTACTTTCACAAAGCATTTAAGTATAAATGTTACTTATTGTAGTGTGAAACTCTTCAAATAATGATTGAAATGCTTAACATGTTAAAATTGAAATACAAATAAGGTATTTTGATTTTACTATTTAGTAGTTCTTATTCTAAATAAGAATCAATTAGTAAAACAAAAATTAATGTCTAAGAAAATATTATTCTAAAAGGACTAATGTTAGTGTAATATATAAGTAATTATTTATTTCCTTAAGAAACAGTGGAACATTTGATATATACCAAAAAGAGTTTGATTAAAAGGTAAGAAAGGCAATAGATCCAAACTTCTGTTCAAATCTTGACTTAAATTTACTTTTAAAGTCAACAGTCCCTCTCTCAACATATTATGAAGTTACACTTACTAAATACATGAAACCAACTGTCCTAAAGAACTGTCTCTTGCAGCTTAAGCCCTTCACTATTTGGTCTTTTGCTACTTTACAGAATGACAAAGAAGAGAACTGTAAGCTGTGAATACTGGGTTAACTTGAAACAAAATAGGTCCAAATTTAGGCAACATGCAAATACACAGCAATTACTTCTCCCTTCATGACATCAAACAGACTTACAGATAAGAGATGCAGAAGAAAACTGGCTGACTAAATACTCACTGCTTTCCTTCATGGTTGAGGCTGTGAAGCTTTCGCCTTTTACGAGAGAGAGACGTGAAAAACACTGTTTAGCACACTAATCACGAATCATGCGTTTGTAAGAGCTTGAAGGCTGGCTGGCCCTCCCTCTTCCTCCCAAACAAAAACAAAAAAGGACTGATGCACCTGCAAAGCTATTGCCGGAACCTTGTGGATATCCACACGCACGGGTTGGACTAACGGGTTGGACTAGATGATGAAACAGACAGTCAGTGGCAGCATGGTCAGAAGAACGACAGCAGTTCCAGATAAAAATATTCTGGCCGAGAAGGAAGTGTCACTATTCTGAGTCAGACCCAACAAAGGGCAAAAAATAGAAGGAAGCAATACCTGATAAAGCAGCAGAAGCGACGATGTTGAAGGATCATTTGTTTAATTTCTAAAAACAAAACAAATTCAAACGTACCCAGTGTGCTTCTAAACTCTTCCGCTTTTCTGGGTCTCCCTTCACATCCAGATGCAGAGGAAGTGTTGCAGTTACCAGGAAGGAAGTTTTAACCAAGTTGATTATACGTGCGATTGCTCATTTTAAGAGTGTAAGAAATGCATTTCCTGTTAAAGCACACACAGAGAACTAAGCAGAAAAGTATATGTATTTTTTACTCTATGAACTGTTTTTTTCTTTAATTTCTAGAGTGCAAACCAAATATAAAATGACATAGATTCAAACCAAATATGCATTCATGAGACACGCACACGTGAACTATTTTTCTGGTTAGTTCTCAATGGAGAAAAAGGCCTCCTAGTATTAGAGAGCCAGCTTGGTGGGAAGATTTTAAAGAGCCGAAGGAAACCCATTAGTCCTGCAAAGCCCATTCAATGAATTTTCCCTCATGGACCCCTTGTTCATACCCTGTAACTGAGGGATGAGGGAAGAGAAACCTGAGTGATCCAGGGGACTGGTTATCAAGCTGACCATTTTCAAAGACAAGGTCTGGAAGTTCATTTCCTTAGGTTGGTGAGACAGTTTTCTATTTTTCAAAACATTTAGGCTCCAAAATATCACTGGCTCAGACTGAAAATACAATGTGTATGTGTGCTTGTATATGTGTGCATGTGTGCGTGTGTGTGTGTGTGTGTGTGTGTGTGTGTGTGTGTGTTGGGGGTGGAGACTTCTTGAGAGCAGTGATTGACTGCAGATAAAATAGGTTCTTGGTGTCAGTGGATTGGGAGCTGAGTATTGCTGCACCAGTGAGAGGGTCTCTGGGAGGTGGCTCCTGATTCCCAGGGGAGTGAAGAATCCTTAGAAAAGCCATGCTCAGTCACTTTTATAGCAGCTCTGTATATTCCAGTAACCTCGTTTCCTTCTAGATCCTGAAACAGTGGCCCTTCTTCTCCATTCCAGGGTTTCCTGTACCAGAGTTCATCCTTCAACCTAGGCTCTCATGGACTCCACTGAGACCCAGGGACAACAGGTAAATATAACCTTGGCCTCACTGGTTCCTTGGAGATGGATAATTAAGAGTTTCTCTCAATTAATCTGAGAGATAAATGATTGTCTAATCTGTCTCCTTTCACTACAGGCCTCTTAGATCTTACCTTTCTATAAGCAGTGCTGTAAGAGTTGACATTAACAGGTAAGCCATTAACTCAAGGGCTGCCTCTCAAATATTTAGAGGGACCTTATCAGCTTTCCAAAGTGTATTCCTGTAAAGGAATACTCCCATAGGAGCCTGGTGGCTTTTGATGCTTCTAAGCCTTCTTGGTTGGTTTGAGGGTGGCACCAAGAAGCCACCCCACAGGAGCTGGCCAAGCTGTGATTTACCTGGAATGTGTGGAGAGGTAGGTGGGTAGAGTACAAGTGGCAGTTTGGGGCTGCTAGGGCTGACCACAGAGGGACCATAAGCTTGGCCAACTCTGTTCCCCAGATCATTCAACGGATAGAGGAGACTAAGTCCTGACAACCTCACACACACACACACACACACACACACACACACACACTCATGCACACATACACATTATTTCACAAATATTAGACTCCACCTCTTGAATCTTCTTGCTTCTGTAGGAACTACTCAGCTAAGTCCAATTATGCAAATATTGTCTGTTCTATGACTAAACTTGCAAATACTTCAGACTTTGTTTAGTGGTTTCAGATCAAGAACCCAGCTCTTCCCCAAGTCCTAATATAACCCCTAAAATTTGCCTATATGTAGTCATTGTTTCAGGGGAGAAATAATGGCCAGTGTCTCCTTCCTATAGGTAGATACTGCCTCCATGCAAAGGAATTCTTTACTAGTTGTATCCCCAGATTTTTCAGGGTAGAACCCCCCCTTGGCCTTATCACTATCCCATTTTATTAATATGTTTTTCTCTTTTCTTCCTTTTTGCCCTTCTGTGAATCTCCATACATCCAGCACTATGTTTTCCACAGAGTAGACATACACTCTGTTGTGACTGAAAAAATATAATCAAATAGTCTGACCTTATTATCACATTCAACATTACGGGAGCCACAAGATCAAGCAGATTAGAGTGTAAGAACACAGTAAGATGTGCCAATGGTCAATAAATAGATGAAGAATGAATTATTTGCTTTGAGGAATTATTTGCTTTTAAGACAAGCTTTAGAGATATCATTTGTAGCCTAGAGAGAAAAGATATGCAGATAAAAAAACTGCAATGTGATAGTACAGGCCAAGTGGTTTATATTTTATGTTCCTTCCATAACACAAAAGTTTACTGGAGGAGATCACTTTGAGTGGGATTTCAAACATTTCAGATTTGCAAGGGGAGGTGCAGGATGTAAGGCAAGAGGAATCAGAGGGGGAAGTCTTCAAGTCAAAAAGTATTTGGGGAACAGTGAACTGATCAGTTCTCTGACCTGGAAGATTTGTGAAAGACAGCAGTGGGAGATATGGAAAAGACATGGAAAAATAGGCCTGTGGTTCCCAAACTTCTTTCATGTCTCGGCATGTATACATTGTAATGGTATTTGTATAGTACATTGGGTATAGTGGACTAAATGTTTGTGTTCCCCTCCACTCCTAATTCATCTACTGAAATCCTAACCCCCAATGTGATAGTATCAGGAGGTGGGGCCTTTGGGAGATAATTAGGTCATGAGGGTGGTAACTTATGAATGGAATTTGTGCCTTTATAAAGGGAACTCCAAAGAATTCTCTTGCTATTTATCTGCCTTGTGAGGACACAAAGAGAAGATAGCAGTCTGCAGACCAGAAGAGGACCCTCACTGGACCCTGAGCATGCAACTCATCTCAAGTACCTAACCTTCAGAACTATGAGAAATAAATTTGTTGTTTATGGCTGCCCCATCTAAGATATTTTGTTATAGCAGCCGGAACTGACTGTGACATGGGGATAAGGAAAGAGGTTCTTCAATGCATGAGACATTGTCTGTATTCCCTAGGGACCTTTGTGGCAAACTGATTGGGAAGCTGTTATTGGTTATTGTTCCTGGATAGGATAGCTCTCTGACTTGGATGCGTGTGTATCTCTCAACCTGACAAAACACTGGAATCCATCTTTTCATATTTTTGTAGATCAACCTCAGATGGTTTATATAATGATATAATCAATTTCAAGTCATTTTAATCTCATCTAATAATTTAGTTCACCTTCAAACTTAGCTTTGTTGTCTAGGTACAAATGCTAATCTTTTTAAAAATTTATTTTAAAAACTGTTATACAGTTTTTAACGGAGAAGGCAATGGCACCCCACTGCAGTACTCTTGCCTGGAAAATCCCATGGACGGAGGAGCCTGGAAGGCTGCAGTCCATGGGGTCGCTGAGGGTCAGACCCAACTGAGCGCCTTCACTTTCACTTTTCACTTTCATGCATTGAAGAAGGAAATGGCAACCCACTCCAGTGTTCTTGCCTTGAGAATCCCAGGGACGGGGGAGCCTGGTGGGCTGCCGTCAATGGGGTCGCACAGAGTCGGACATGACTGAAGTGACTTAGCAGCAGCAGCAGCATACAGTTTTTAAAGGTTATACTCCATTTGCAGTTATTGTAAAATATTGGCTAAATTCCCCATATTGTACAATGTATCCTTGTAGCCTGTCTTGTACTCAATAGTTTGTATCACCCACTCCGCCGCCTCTGTATCCCTACCCACACCCCCTGGTAACCAGTAGTTTGTTCTCTGTGTCGGTAAATTTGCTTCTGTTTTGTTATATGCACTAGTTTATTGTACTTTTCGATTCCACATATAAGTGATACTACACAGTATTTGTCTTTCTCTGTCTGAATTAATAAATGCCAATCTTTATGAAGCTTTTGGTCTGAATCTGACAAAAGAGAAGCATCCTGGTAATGTCAACGCACTAGCAATCATGAGACCTGGGTTTATTCCCACTTATTCTCTAGGCCTAATCTATGCTAATACGTCTCTCTGAGTTTCCTAATCTACCAAAGAGATAACAACCATCCTACTGACAGGAAGTCTGTAGACATTTTCAATGAAACATAAACTTATATAACTACACTATACAAGACATTGTGTCGGATGCTACAGAGGACAGGCAATTCCAGGTGTCACACACCAATACAATGTACAAAGGAAGACAGTAGGCTTGTGTGTGTCTTTTACAGAGAGGAAAACTCCCAGAAGCCTCCTGGGTTCCTTCTGTCAGTTGGCACATCTCTCCCTCAGCCAATCACAGGGAAATTGCTTGAGTGATTTAAGTTAGTCCTGCTGGATTCCTAACTAGCAGAGAAAGGTGGACACCAGAACAAGAAGTGAAGGCTCTGATGTGTTCGGGAGGATAACAGAAGAGTTTGTAGCAGCCTTGAATGTCATCATGCTATGTGGGTAGAGGGGAATCATTCCAGGATCTGAGAAAAGAAGTCACAGGAAATTAGTCACAGTCAACACATCCCCAAGCGTCCATAGCCAGATCCAGGGGTCTGTGGGGACCTTCCATTCTTATTATCAGAAATTGACCACTGAGGTCACTTTTCTCAATTTTCTTGTTCAGCTCATCTTAGCAGATATAGTTTAGTTAGCCCTCTGCAAATTTCCAGAAAAGATTTTTCTGTAAACTGAGTTTTAAAAGTCCAAATTCCTTAGTGTGATATGTCAGACCCTTTATAATCTATCCCTTATGGTCTATGACTGTACTAGCCATTTTCTGTAAGGAACTTGAGCATCCCTGGAGTTTGGTACCTGCTCAGGTCCTAAACCAATCCCCTGAGGATACCCACAGAGCCCTGGATGCAGTTTGTATAACCTCCTCTGGGAGGGCTTTCTAGAATAGGGTTAGGAAAGCTTGTCTCCAAGGCAAAACTTTCAGTATCACAGTAATCCAAGTCTATGCTCCAACCACTAATGCTGAAGAAACTGAATAGTTCTATGAGAACCTACAAGACCTCCTAGAACTAATACCAAAAAAGAAGTCCTTTTCATCATAGAGGACTGGATTTCAAAACTAGGAAGTCAAGAGATACCTGGAGTAACAGGCAAATTTGGCCTTGGAATACAGAATGAAGCAGGGCAAAGGCTAACAGAGTTTTTCCAAGAGAAGGCACCAGCCATAGCTAACACCCTCTTCGAACAACATAAGAGATAACTCTGCACATGGACATCACCAGATAGTCAGTACCAAAATCAGAGTGATTATATTCTTTGCAGCCGAGGATGAAGAGGCTCTATACAGTCAGCAAGAACAAGACTGGGAGCTTACTGAGGCTCAGATCAAGAACTCATTGCAAAACTCAGACTTAAATTGAAGAAAGTATGGGAAACCACTAGATCATTCAGGTATGACCTAAATCAAATCCCTTACAATTATACAGTGGAAGTGTCAAATAGATTCAAGGGATTAGATCTGATAGACACAGTCCCTGAAGAACTATGTACAGAGGTTCGTGACATTGCACAGGAGGCAGGGATCAAGACCATCCCCAAGAAAAAGAAATGCAAAAGTCAAAGTGGTTGTCTGAGGAGGCCTTACAAACAGCTTTGAAAAGGAGAGAAGCTAAAGGCAAAGGAGAAAAGGAAAGATATACCCATCTGAATGCAGAGTTCCAAAGAATAGCAAGGAGAGATTAGAAAGCCTTCCTCAGTGATCAATACAAAGAAATGGATGAAAACAATGAGAAAGACTAGAGAGCTCTCCAAGAAAATTAGGGATATCAAGGGAACATTTCATGCAAAGATGGGCACAATAAAGGACAGAAATGATATGGACCTAACGGAAGCAGAAGATATTAAGAAGAGGCAAGAATACACAGAAGAACTGTACAAAAAAAGATCTTAATGACCCAGATAACTACAGTGGTGTGATCACTCACCTAGAGCCAGACCTCCTGGAGTCTGAAGTCAAGTGGGCCTTAGGAAGCATCCCTATGAACAAAACTAGTAGAGGTGATGGAATTCAAATCCTAAAAGGGATGATGCTGTTAAAGTGCTGCACTCAATATGCCAGCAAATTTGAAAAACTCAGCAGTGGTCACAGGACTGGAAAAGATCAGGTTTCATTCTAATATCAAAGAAAGGCAATGCCAAAGAATGTTCAAACTACCACACAATTGCTCTCATCTCGCATGCTAACAAAGTAATGCTCATAATTCTCCAAGGAAGGCTTCAATAGTACATGAACCAAGAATTTCAAATGTTCAAGCTGGGTTTAGGAAAAGAAGAGGAACCAGAGATTAAATTGCCAAAATCTGTTGGATCATAGCAAAAGAAGGAATTCCAGAAAAACATCTACTTCTGCTTCATTGACTCAGGCTTCCCTGGTGGCTCAGACGGTAAAGCATCTGCCTGTAATGGGTTCGATTACTGGGTCAGGAAGATCTCCTGGAGAAGGAAATGGCAACCCACTCCAGTACTCTTGTCTGGAAAATTCCACAGATGGAGGAGCCTGGTAGGTTACAGTTCAAGGGGTCACAAAGAGTCGGACAAAGCTAAGCAACTTCACTGCTATGCTGCTTCATTAACTATGCCAAAGCCTTTGACTGTGTGGATCACAACACACTGTGGAAAATTTTTCAAGAGATGGGAATACCAGACCACCTTACCTGCCTCCTGAGAAATCTGTATGCCGGTCAAGAAGAAACAGAACTGGACTTGGAACAATAGACTGGTTCCAAATCTGGAAAAGAGTACATCAAGGCTGTATATTGTCACCCTGCTTATTTAACTTATATGCAGAGAACATCATGCAAAATACCAGGATGGAGAAAGCACAAGCTGAAGTCAAGATTGCCAGGAGAAATATTAATAACCTCAGATATGCAGATGACACCACCCTTATGGCAGAAAGCAAAGAGGAACTAAAGAGCCTTTTGATGAATGTGAAAGAGGAGAGCGAAAAAGCTGGCGTAAAACTTAACATTCAAAAAACTAAGATCATGGTATTCGGTTGCATCACTTCATGACAAATAGATGGAGAAACAATGGAAACAGCGTGGGACTTTATTTTCTTGGGCTCCAAAATCACTGCAGATGGTGACTGCAGCCATGAAATTAAAAGACACTGCTCCTTGGAAGAAAACGTATGACAAACCTAGACAGCATTTTAAAAAGCAGAGACATTGCTTTGTCAACAAAGATCTGTTTAGTCAAAGCTATGGTTTTTCCAGTAGTAATGTATGGATGTGAGAGTTGGACCATAAAGAAAGCTGAGCACCGAAAAATCGATACTTTTGAACTGTGTTGTTGGGGATGACTCTTGAGAGTCCCTTGGACTGCAAGGAGGTCAAACCAGTCAATCCTAAGGGAGATCAATCCTGAATATTCATTGGAAGGACTGATGCTGAAGCTGAAACTCCAATACTTTGGCCACATGATGCGAAGAACTGACTCGTTTGAAAAGACCCTGATGCTGGGAAAGATTGAAGGTGGGAGGAGAAGGGGATGGCAGAGGATGAGATGGTTGGATGGCATCACTGACTTGATTTTTGAGCAGGCTCCAGGAGTTGGTGATGGACGGGGAAACCCAGCATGCTGCAATCCATGGGATTGCAGAGTGGAACACAACTGAGCGACTGATCTGACAGGCTGACTAAGGAAAGCTTTCCTCCATTAGTTCAGTTCAGTTCAGTTCAGTTTAGTCGCTCGGTCGTGTCTGACTCTTTGCAACCCCGTGAATTGCAGCACGCCAGGTCTCCCTGTCCATCACCAACTCCCAGAGTTCACTCAGACTCACGTCCATCGAGTCAGTGATGCCATCCAGCCATCTCATGCTCTGTCGTCCCCTTCTCCTCCTGCCCCCAATCCCTCCCAGCATCAGAGTCTTTTCCAATGAGTCAACTCTTCACATGAGGTGGCCAAAGTACTGGAGTTTCAGCTTTAGCATCATTCCTTCCAAAGAAATCCCAGGGCTGATCTCCTTCAGAATGGACTGGTTGGGTCTCCTTGCAGTCCAAGGGACTCTCAAGAGTCTTCTCCAACACCACAGTTTAAAAGCATCAAGTCTTCAGTGCTCAGCCTTCTTCACAGTCCAACTCTCACATGCATACCTGACCACAGGAAAAACCATAGCCTTGACTAGACGGACCTTAGTCGGCAAAGTAATGTCTCCATTAGGGATCACCACAAAAGTAATCGTAGTATCACCACTGCCAGGAACAAATTCTTCCATGGCACTTTCCAGGTGTCTTACATTATTCTAAGCACTTTAATTGTTGTTGTTCAGTCTCCTGCCAATGCAGGAAACACAGGAGATGTGAGTTTGATTCTTGGGTTGGGAAGATCCCCTGGAGTAGGAAATGTCAATCCACTCCAGTTTTCTGCCATGAAAAATCCCATGGACAGCCTGGTGGGCTAAAGTCCAAAGGGTCATAAAGAGTCAGACATGACTGAATGAGTAAGCACAAGCACTTTACTATATTCATTCATTTAATTCTCACAACATCCCAAGGAGATGCCTCTGAGGAGAAGAGTGTTACTGCTATCCCCTCTAGGCTGCCTCCTTTATGAGTCTGAGTTCTTGGGGACAGTGAATGCTCTGTTGATCACTGAATTCCTCAAGACCTAACACAGTGCTTGGCAAAGCAAGGGCCTCAGTAAATGTTGAATGGATCATTTGTATGAACTATCTATTTTTTGAAAGTCAGTGGATTCCCTTGCATTTAAAGGAAGCAACAGGAATATTGGATGCTACCCTAATGCCTCCCAGAGCAACCAAAATCCAGGCATCCCCTCCCTCCCATTGAACCACCTAACCCAAAGCCCTGCAGTCTACCGCCTCTTAAAACCGCAGCACAGAAATCTTCAGAGGATAATGTGTGTAGGACTTGGGACAGACCCCATTTTGACTAACATTTATTTTCATGAACGACAGTGCTCAAGGGGCTCTTTATAGCCCTTCTGGCTGATCCAATGTATTAGTTCTCTTTGTTGTTCCCTTATTAATAGTGAACAGAAATATAAGACCGAAAACTGCCTGTATATCCTTGTGAGCAAGAAATCCACCATATAATGGATATGAGGCCCATCCCTGGGACCCTGCCTTCCAGATTACCTGCAGATTGTCAAGTATTTGTATCTATCTACCTATACCTCTGTCTAGTCACCTACCTATTTCCATCTACCTCTTACACACATCCCATGATCCCGACAGAAACAAAGTTGTTTGTAATAAAGACGGAGTGAAGTTTCCAAGCCAAAATAGATCTTGCACTCCTGAGATTTTTCCTGTTCAGGGGCAGAGCACAGTGGTTGAGAGAGAGGAAGACTCAGTGGACCAGCTTGGATGGAACTTGCTCTCAGAGCCCTGGTCCTGAGACCCCAGAAGTGACAAAGTACAATAGAAGCTGCTGCTGAGGCCATTACTCTAGATGTTCTTCCTTCCCAGGCCCAGGCAGGATTCTGGCTAGAGTATGGCAGGAATCACATCCCACTGGAAGGAAGCACAGAGGATTCTCTGCCTCTCAGGTGTAGAGAAAGGGCCCAGGGGCACGGGCTGGGAGTGGGAAAGGACTGGGGGGCACTGGGCCTGAGCCAGGTTTTCCCAGGCTGGGGTTCAGCACATGCATCCCCTTGCTTTGTACCTGGTAGGATTCCTCATCACCTCCAAAGCTTGGGCCACCTTTGCTGCAGTTATCCATGATGTGGGTTTGATCAGTACCATGAGAATTTTCAGCAGATCGGAAGTCCTGATGGGTGTATCTTAGCGAGGCTGTGAATTCCCCTGGGCTGTCCCCTCCTCTCCCTGCCTGCCAGCACTGGGTTTCTCCTTTTCTTTTCAAGTAGATGCCTGGTCACCCCTCCCCTCTCTCCTTCCTTCCTTTTCTTTTAAAATAGTATTTACTGACCCGAGGGGGAGGGGCTTCTGCACTGCTGGTACTGGTCTCTTTTTTGAGGAGATGCTGGCTCTACGGTATGACCAGTTTGTGAACAGTCACCCTGCTGTCCGCTCAGTGGTCCCTTTTCTGTGTGTTTGTGTTGTATGCCAATGAAAGTTCAAAAAATAATATTTAGCTAAAATTATTTTTACTTGAAAATGTCTCAAATTCAAGCAACTTCCCCTATTTTCTTAAACGGTTTTTTTTGTTTGTTTCTTCCCTCCCCCACCCCATATTCTTGTAGACTTTTATCTCCATCTGAATCTTGATATTTCAGTTGGAGGCCAGTGCTGAACGATCATGTCTGCTCCTCACAAGCAGTGACCTCTGCCCAGATGCTCCGTCTTTGTATAGGAGGGCCATCAGGCTGGGCAGAATGTCACAAAGGAAACATACTTTCCCGTGGACTAATTTGGAGGAAAAGGGGTCTCTGATCCAAGCTGCCGTGTGGAATTCTACTTAAATATTCATTGACTTGTGCATTCATTACCATTTATTTGTGAGCTCATTTAACATTTGTTAGAGAATATCATCTGAGTACTGGCACATGGATCCCTGCTGCAAGGAGCTTGCAACCTATCAAGCAGAGAAGACGTCTACTTGTCACCATGACACAGCAGGAACATGAGTTGGACCCTCAGAGTCACGCAGGGAAAGAAGAATGGGAGTTCAGAGCAGGAGGCAATCTTTTCCAGCTGAGCCTTCCAGAAGGATGGCCTCAATTGGGGTGGTGGGTAGAACAGGTAGGGGTCACAGGCAAAGATGGGGGAAAGAGCAGTCTAGTAGAAGGAATAATATATAGCATTTAAAGCTCAGAAGAGTGAAATTTCCTTAAATAGTCTGGAAAGGGAGAAGAGGCTGCGAGAGGGTGGGTGGTGATCAAGTCATGGTATTCCTGCCGGGACACTGGCAAGAAGCGTTCTGGAGGAGCTGTGGAACCCCTGGGAAGAGCCAAACTGAACAGGGTGGGTGGGAGTAGGGGCAGGATTAGAGTACATCTTTAGGGCCCCCTAGGCTTTCTTATTTTGATTGACAGCTTTATTAAAGGTTACTTTGCAAGCCACCCTCTTCAGTTTTAACCTTTCACAAGGTTCTCTAAGGCAAATGCGACAGTCCTGATGTATTCATTAAGGTGTGCTGTGTCCTAATTAACATAGGGAAGCCTGGCATGCTGCAGTCCACGGACTCGCAAAAAGTCAGACACAACTGAGCAACTGAACTGGAATGAAATGTCCTAATTGCTGTAACAAAATATTAGTGGTTTCTTTCTTTCTCGCATCATAGCCCCAAGCTGGTTGGGTGGGGGAGGTGATATTCTAAGCATTCATTTAGGACGCAGCTACTTCCAGTTAGTGTTTCTGCTTTCCTTTTGGGTCTTGAGTCCTCCATTGGGTCTGAGAAGGGCTCACATCTCGTGTGCCCATATTTCGTTGGGCAGAAGTCTGTCACATGATCCACCTTTCGCCAAGGGTGGCTGGGAAATACAGCCTATCCCGGGGAGGTTTGGGGGTGGGTGGTTGGGGGGATAAGTTTGGCCAAGACAACGTTACATTTGCAACAACATGTTAGAGAGGATAGGATTTGATGAACGTGATAAAAAGCTTCAGTGCTATCGTGTGTCTAATTTCATGCGTTACACATTATTTCTATCATGAGATGCTTAGAATATGGCCCATCAGCCTTAGGCAGTCACTGATGTTGGGGTTACATGTCTTTTCCTGTTGTGTGGTTAGTGATAACTGAAGACTTTTACAAAACCAGAAACTGGCAGGTCTCCCTCTGGCTGTCTCCAAATTCCTCTATAATAATTCAGTTCCTCCTTTACTGACTGGGAAATTCTCTTGTAATCACACAGGGCAGCAGTCACACACTAACCAGCAGTTACGCAGAAGAGAACAGAGAGAGATTAATAGACTGCTAAGGAATTATATGAGCTGACTTTGCATTGTTGAGGACAACCAAAAAATTCACGTTTGAAGTATTTTGTCCATTTATCCTACTACCCCATCACTGTTAAAGCTTCTCTCTCATAATAAATGTTTATTTGTATAAACTTCAAAAGGAAACTTATTTTTTAATAAGTTTATATGTATCACTAACAGGATAGCGGATTGGTGGAAGGACTGGGGCCTGCAGTCGTTTGAAGAGCAGACTGACAGAGGCTCTGCCATCCCCACCATGGGGCTTTTTAGGTTGCCTCCGGCATCAACATCCAGCCAGGAGATGAGCGCAACAGATGGTGCAGGACACATTTGTGGGTTGGACCTGAAAGTGGTAAAGGTCATTTCCATCCACAATTCTTTGATCAGAGCTCAGTCATGTAACCACACCTAGTGCAAGGGTCTGAGAAAGACAGGCTCTGTAGCAACTCGGCAACTCTCTCCTATATGGTGTAAGGAGAGTCATCAGTCTGGTAAACGAGTTGTCTCTGCCACAGTGGGGCTACCGGCTTCTCTTAAACTTGCATAGAGTACCCTGGGTCTGCCAATAGGAGATGTCCTAGGGATGCTGGTTTTAGGAAACAATGGATACTTTGCCTGAATACAGTGGTTCTAAAAGACCGAAATGCTTTGTTGTTGTTGGACTGACAATGTAAGTTTATTGAATTGATACTATGAATTCCAAACAGGGGGATAAAGTCAACTGTTATATGGTGCAAAAGTCCAAAGGAGGAAAAATGCAAAATCAGATATGATGGTCATTAGGGCTGGTGACAAACACTCCAGCCGGATGGTAAGACGATACTCCCCAATCCCTTTGAAGGTAGGATGATCGCTGATTTGCTTTGACCAATGAAATGTGGGCAGGAGTATGTCACAAGTTACTGTATTTCCTTCCCTGTGCTGTGGAGAACTTGGAAGGACATGTTGAGATGAACCTTGTTGGCTCGGCCCCTGAAAGACTGGGATGAGCAGAACTCCCCTGGTTACTTATGATGAGCATGTATATGGTGGGTCAAGCTGCTGAAATCTTGAAGTGATTTGTAACTGCAGTCCAACCCGATATGTTCTGACTATTACATCAGGTAAAGGTTCTTCTTGAAAAAAATAGGCTGACATAAGATTTTGCATCAGATTTTAAAAAGTTAAACTTTACTTTATGGGATTGGAAATCTAAAGTTGCTTTAGGTGGAAGATTTTGCTGACATCAACTTTAAGTGACATAAATCAATCATATTTATTCATTAAAATACAATATTCAATTGGAAAATGCTTCAAAAGTGATGTTACAAAATTCATTATTATATAAAATATCAAAGAGCAAACATTTTATCTAATGTTTAAGGTACACAGTTATAGATAAATACTTGCTAATTTCTTTTTCCAGCTGTTTTAAAGTAAGATAATTATCAGAGGTTTAGATGTAGATTTTAGTAAAAGATTACATGTAATTCTTTTCTGTCTTTTTCATGCTACTGTTCCTCTTTCCCCTCAGAGATTTTGTGCGGCTTTTCTTAGAACCTCCTCCTTTTTAATGGTATTGAAATAACTAGAATTAATACCAAAAGATCTTTTTCTTCTTTTGCTTCCTCAGTTCTGCTTTGAAAATTCTATGATTACTATAGTTAAATTGCCATATCAGTCTATTTGCCACCAGTGCCAAGATTTACCATGGATGCCTTATATCCTCTGCTCCAACATGCTTCATGATGAACAAAGATGATGATGATACTAAGCTGTGTGCATCCACCTCAGTGTGAGACAGTAGGTCATGAGGCTTTCCTATCTCACAGGACAGCAGGAAGTTCAGTGTTTGGTAGGAAACAGGAGGGGCTATGCTAGTGTTTCCCAAAGGTCAGACAGTATCAGAACTCTCCAGGAGACTTGTTCAAAATATGGGCTCTTAGCTTCACTCCAGTCTCTATGAATCAAAACATCCAGAAAAAGAAACTGGGAATCTGCATTTTAAACTGTCTCTCCAGTTTGATGCTGGTGAACAGATGAGTCCATCTCAGCATAGAGGACCCCAGAGGCCAGCACACAGGGCAACCAGCCCTCCCTTCCCTTCCTCCAAGAAAATGTATAGAACATGCCCCAGAGCCATCCTGCTGATAGGAGAGGAAGTTGATTATTTATCCTTTACTGGTTGAGGGTTGCTCCTGGCCACATAAGTTCTTTGGCATTTCAGGCCTGTGCTATGTTTGGGGTGAGCATGCTTTGGGGCAGAAAGACACAGGTGCCTGTGGTTGGAAGCTGTTGGTGTGTGTGTAGAAACTATTTCCTGAAGACCTCGGGGGTGGCCAAGAGTATATGACTGGATCATTGACAGTGTCTGCTATATCTAAGTTAAATCTCATCTTTTATTATCATTGTTTTTGCTCTTCTTGGCAAAAAGTTACCTCTTGTTCTGGGCTTATGTTACCAGCTGGAACTGCCTATTTTGATCCCAACTGTATCATCAGTGGTAGCCTGTGATGCATTTTGAAAGCCCTGCCTTACAAATTAATTCTAAAGATATCTGTTCATCTTACATTTCAGAAAACAATGGTTTCAAAAGTATCTGACCTATACGTAAAGTCTATGTATAGGATGAAGCATAGACAGGACATTTGATGGCCAAGTCAGACCTTGTGATTAGAACCTGTCACTAGTGACCACTGGTGGTCTCAGTCAAATCTAGCACCCTACGCTTATATATAACGTGACAGGCCATCATGCTAATAAAATGGAAATGAACTGAAAGGTAGTTGACTCATTTAAGCAAACATTTAATGAGTCCTTGTTGTGGCTTATAATAAAGAGCACACTGAAGGTGATTTTAAAATCATAGAATTTAGAGCTGGTGGGAATTATGCAGTATGTATCAGAAGTCTGTTTCCTGTATGGGACTAGGAACATGGGCTTAGGAACCAGACTATTGATGCTAAGTCACTTTAGTCGTGTTTGACTCTGTGTGACCCCCACTGGGCTCCCCCGTCCCTGGGATTCTCCAGCCAAGAACACTGGAGTGGGCTGCCATTTCCTTCTCCAATGCATGAAAGTGAAAAGTGAAAGTGAAGTGGCTCAGTCAGGTCTGACCCTCAGCGACCCCACGGACTGCAGCCTTCCAGGCTCTTCCGTCCATGGGATTTTCCAGGCAAGAGTATTGGAGTAGGGTGTCATTGCCTTCTCTGAGGAACCAGACTGCTTGGATCTAAATCCCAGTTCCAATGCTTGCAAGCCTGCCTTGGGCAATTTACCTTATATTTTTGAGTCTTAGTGTATTTTATATAGTTGTTGTTTAGTTGCTAAGTTATATCTGACTCTTTTACGACCCCATGGACTGTAGCCTGCCAGGCTTGTCTGTCCATGAGATTTTCCAGGCAAGACTACTGGAGTGGGTAGCCATTTTCTTTTCCAGGGGATCTTCCTGACTTGGGGATCAAACCCGCATCTCCTGCATTGGCAGGTGGATTCTTTATCACTGAGCCACCTGGGAAACCTTCTATATATTAGTTCCTACTTCATAAAATTTTAAGGATTAAGTGAGTGAATGAATGTATGTGAAGCTCATAAGACAGTGCCTGGAACATGGTAAGCAATAAATAAATTTTAGCCATTAACTAGTTCTATCCTGTTTTACAGATGAAGTAAATCCAGCCCAGAGATGCCTAGTGACCTTCCCAAAGAGGTGAGACTGGAACTCATGTCTCCTCATTTCCAGAGCAATTTGTTTTCAGTACAAGTTGTAGAATGATGGCAGACAAGCTCTAAAGGTGAGACCTTTATTATTACTTGAAAGATAAGGTGGATAACATTTTGAGAGCAATTTAAGAAATCATAAATCTAGTATAACATAGTACATCCTATCTGTGAACATTAAATGTAGAAAGAATGAAAAGTAATGCATGGGGATCATCATGGCATCAAATTATAATAGAAGCTTCCTGAAAGAGACAAGCCTGAGCCTAGTGCATTTAGGAAGCATTGTGTTTTGTTGAGAAGATGAACTGGGAAGAAAAGTCGTTCCCAGTGGGAAAAGGGCACAATGGCAGCAATGACCTGGTGTGTGTGAAGCAGCAGCTCATGAGGAGATGAGCTGTGCTGTAGGGAACTGAGTTTCATACTGGTGGCTTGCAAGTAGGTTTCAGGTATATGATCTGTTTGGCCTATGCTGCTGCTACTGCTAAGTCGCTTTAGCCGTGTTCGACTCTGTGCGACCCCGTAGACAGCAGCCCACCAGGCTCCGCCGTCTCTGGGATTCTCCAGGCGAGAACACTGGAGTGGGTTGCCATTTCCTTCTCCAATGTATGAAAGTGAAAAGTGAAAGTGAAGTCATTGATTCATGTCCAACTCTCAGTGACCCCGTGGACTGCAGCCTACCAGGCTCCTCCGTCCATGGGATTTTTGTTTGGCCTATGGAGTTTGACAAAAATTTGAGTTGGCTACTTTATCTGTCAAGGTTCTACAGAGAAACAGAACCAAGGATATGTATATATTATAGATTCTACTTCTAGTGATCGGTCTGTTCAAATTATTTCTTCTTGATTCAGTTTTGGGGGGGCTGTATACTTATAGAAAATTGTCCATTTCTTCTAGCTGCTGAATTTGTTGGCATATAATTGTTCATAATGTTCTCTTATGGTTTTTTGTATTTCTGCAGTTTCAGGTGGTATTTCTCCTTTGTCATTTATTTTGTTTATTTAAGGATATGTATATATGTGTGTGTTTGTGTGTATGCGTATATAAAGAGATTGATTGATTTTTAAGAATTGACTCATGTGATCATGAGGGTGGTATCTGAAATCGGAAGGGCAGACCAACTGACTGGAAATTCATGAGATTTCCATGTTACATTTTTGAAGCAGAATCCTTCATTCCTCCTCTCCAGGAAATGTAAGTTTTTCACTCTTAAGGTCTTCCACTGATTGTATGAGTCCCTCCCACGTTATTGAGAGTAATCTCCTTTGCTTAAAGTCAAGTGATTGTAAATGTTAGCCACATCTACAAAATCCCTTCACCGCAACACCTAGACCAGTGTTTGATTAAACAGTGGGACACCACAGCTTAGTCAAGCTGACACATAAATTAACCGTTACAGCTACAAACATCAAGAGATTTGATTTTATAAGGAAGAGTCAGATTTCTAGCTTGTTTGGAAAACTGGAAAGATCTGGTAACTCTGCGCCTGTAAGTTCTTTGGATGAGGCTGAACTTTTGAGTTTTCTCAATCTCCATCCTGTCCATGGGTAATTTGGGCTTGTGTTTTGAACCCTGAGCAGGGTAGAAAAACCCGAGTTTAGTAAAGAAAGAGAAGACTTTGTGATGGGGGACATTGGATCTAAGTTCAGGAGATAATCCCAGGTATTACAGCAGCAAGAGAGGAGCTTGGAGACTGTCAGATCAGTGATTTATCTAAGGAGGCTGCTTGGCAAGGGGAAGAGGCAGTGGTGTGAGTGGTAGGATCTGGTTTCTTTGTGTGCTTTAGTCTAGAAGCTCTCCTTTAATCTGGCTTGGGGCTGCTCAAAAGTTTGAAAATCACTCCTTAAGATCTGCATGGCCATTTTACAACTGAAGAAACTGTAGCCCAGATTCAGTTTGGTTTTCATGTGACAGGTGATAGAAAGCCTTTGCTGCCTTTTCCCTAAAATATTGCAGTATATTTGATTTACAATGTTGTATTAGTTTCAGGTATGAAGCAAAATGATTCATATATATATACTCTTTTCTAAATTATTACAAGGTATTGAATATAGTTCCCTGTGCTATATAGTAGGACCTTGTTCTCTACCTATTTTGTATATAGTAGCTTGTATCTTTTAATTCCAAACTCCTAATTTATCCCTCTCCACTTTGGTAACCATAAATTTGTTTTCTCTATAGAGATAAGAATAGAAAAAAGAACATAAGATTATAAGAAAATAAGAAAGATTAGAAAATAAGAAAATATAAGAAAATAAGAATATAAGATCTTATAGAGATAAGAATAGAAATGTCTATTTCTGTTTTGTAAATAAGTTCATTTGTATCAATTTTTTAGATTCCATATATAAGTGATATCATATGGTACTTGTCTTTCTCTGACTTACTTTATGTAATATGATAATCTCTAGGCCCACCCATGTTGCTACAAGTGGCATTGTTTCCTTCTTTTTATGGTAGAATAGTATTCTACTATATATATATATACGCACACATACACACACACATATATATATACACCACATCTTCCTTAACTATTTGTCTATTGATGGGCAGTTGGATTACTTCCATGTCCTGGCTATTGTAAGTATCGCTGCTTTGAATATTGGGGTGCATGTATTCTTTTGAATTAGAGTCTTCTCTGGATATATGCCCAGTAGTGGGATTGCTGGAATATATTGTAAGAAAACCTTGATGACTCTTAAACATGGAAAGCCATTCATCATATGTAAGGTTGATCAGGCGAGAAATAACTGAAGCAGTGAGAGATTGGGAGCAGGAGGGCTATGAAGAAACCATCTCACTCTCCATGTTGGAGTACTCACAGTCTAGACCAGGTAGTGGCTCTGAAAATAAAGAAAGAGCAGGGGTGGTAATTGGAGACAGGCCAGAGATAAGTAACAAAGCGGTGGGCAGAGGCAAAGGAATCTCCAAGGTATCAAGCCTGAGGACCAGTAAGAAAATGATACTTGTGGCAGAAATTGGAAAACTTGAAAAGAATTCCATTGAAGGGCCAACTTCTTTCATATCACTTACTCTATTTGGGCTGCACGTTTACTTTTGACTGGGCTTAACTGACTTCATCCATTCCATGAAACAAATTAACGCCTTTCTCTCTAAGGATTTGTTGACAGCAGGTGCCAGGCGAAATCTAGTATTTGATGGGAATGACAGAAAATGTTATAATATTATCAGTGTGCAATGTATACTTACACTTTAGATACTAAAAGATATATTTAAAGACTTTAACGTCTTAATGCTTACAGATAAATGATAAACTTTCAATATGTAGAAGATAAACCTATGTAATATTAAATAACTTAAATTCTTGTTAAAGAAAGGGTTTGAAATAAATAATGTGCATTTAGCCCCTGTGATGAATTGTAGAAATAGCTTTAATTAGCTTCGGGGTGACTGCCTTTATGCTGTTATGTCTATTAGCACCTACCGTGCGTGAAAGTGTGAAAGTGTTAGTTGCTCAGCCATGTCTGACTCTTTGCGACCCCATGGATTGTAGCCCACCAGGCTCCTCTGTCCATGGAAATCTCCACGCAAGAATACTAGAGTGGGTAGCCATTCCGTTCTCCAGGGGATCTGTCCGAGCCAGGGATTGAACCTGGGTCTCCTGAATTGCAGGCAGATTCTCTACCATCTGAGCCATCAGGGAAGCCCCAGCACCGACCACAGTGCCCTTCAATTAACAATTTAATTTTAATAAAATTTGATCTTTATGTGATATAATTATAATAGAATATGTATTTTATTAATGAACTGGTCTTGTGCTCAATCTGGATTAAACTCTGCCCAATTTCATCCTTAGATACTTCTTAAATAGTCTTTTTCAAAGTGCTTTGTTTATATATATATATATACACATATATATATATGTATAAAAACAAATATATATATATCCTAGGTCAGAACATCTTTAAATTCAATACAAAGGAATTCTCTAAGTTGACCACTGACCACTTAAACAAGCAGTGTCCTTACTAATACACTGTGTATATGTCATATTGTATATAGCATATATGTTATATATGCTCATGTTCTGTATAACAACATCATTGAAAGAATATGTAAACCATAAGACCAGTTAGAAGACTATAGGAGAATAAAGAAGGAGAGGAGACAAAGATGAGTTTAAGAGGATGAAGACTGAAGACTGGATTTTAGGAGAAGACTACAGTTAGGGACAGAAGAAAAAGGAAAATCCAGCCACTCAAAGAAATAAAGAAAAGCTATGTAGTGAAACAGGAGAACCTGATATCAGAGAAACCAAAGGAAATGAGCTTTCTGGGAGAGGGTAAAGGTAGACGGTAGCTAACAGATGAGAAGCAGCCAGTGAAAATGAACGGATCATTGAATTTGGTCAGGACGTGTTTGGTCCTGATGTGGAGAGAACAGTTTCAGGGGCTGATAGTTGTCAAATCGAGGATGAAAGACATTGGTTGAAATTCAAAGAAAGTTTTGAGCATCTTTAGCCAAGCATTCTCTGCTGAGTCTGTTGAAGAGCCTCATTAGCTCAATTAAGGACTGAAATAAACCTTTTAAGTGAACTCTGGGAGTTGGTGATGGACAGGGAGGCCTGGCATGCTGTGATCGCAAAGAGTTGGACAGGACTGAGTGACTGAATTATAGGAGGTTTTGCTTCCCTGGTGGTGCAGAGGTTAAAGCGTCTGCCTGCAATGCGGGAGACCTGGGTTTGATCCCTGGGTCGGGAAGATCCCCTGGAGAAGGAAATGGCAACCCACTCCAGTATTCTTGCCTGGAGAATCCCATGGACGGAGGAGCTTGGTGGGCTACAGTCCATGAGTCGCAAAGAGTCGGACATGACTGAGCGACTTCACTTTCACTTTCATACTCAAAACAAAGACTACATTTTGTTGTTGTTGTTGTTACATACCCAAGACAGGAGTTCATTAGTCAGGGAGCAAACAGCCTAAAGATCTGCCCAGGTTGTTTGTAGCTGTGGTGTTATTAAAATGGCTTGGATTAATATCCCCTTTACCACAAATTTATCTGTTCACAGAGACAACAGTGACTGTCAACTATAGAAATAAAATTTTGGTCTCTAGATCTATGGATCTAAGAGCAGATCCATAGCAGAAAACAAGCCTGGCAGAAAACAAGGAATCAGGTCATAGAAATTATAGCAAATTTTCTAAATTGTAACTGATGCTAAACAGTATGAGTCACATGGGCCCGTTTTAGAAACTCCTTGGGGGACCCCCTCACCACCTCTCCTATCACAAGCTTTCGGCTGTATCTGAATCTGTTGGCCATTCTCTCTCTTGAAAATATCCCACCTTGGTTCATCTGACACCAGCTCTTGTCTAGTTCTCCTCCTCTCTGACTGTCCCCAAGTCTCCTGGATTGCCTTTTCTCTGGCAACCCTATAAAGGGCGCTTTCTCCTCCCAGATACAGTCACCACCTCTCCTCTTTCTTGATGCCTTTTCCTGGAAGATCTCATATCCTCCTGTGGCATCACCTGTTTCCTGTCCTCAGGTGATCTCAAACCGACCTGTTCTGTTCCTTTCTCCTAATCTTCATTTTTATAGTCCTGGCTGCCTATTCAACAACTCCTTGAAGAGGCTTCCCAGGAACCTTGAACTCAGTATGTCAAAAATCAAGCTTGTATCTCTTTACCCAATGCCTCATTCCCCACCAAACCTGTTCTTCTCACCATGGTTGATGGCTGCAGCATCTACTCAGCCATTTGAGCTAGGAAACTTGGAGTGATCCCTGGTGTTTTCCTCTGTCCACCTCCCATTTCCCATTTGTCTCTGAGTTGTGGCCATTGCCCTTTGACACTTTTCTATTCATTCGTTCATTTGTTCATTCAATAAAAGGGTCTATTGTGTGCCAAGTACTGGGGTTGCAGCAAGAAACAAGGCAGACAAAGTCCAAGTTCTTAACTAGGCAGTGGACAAATAGCTATAGAATGGTAGCTGGTATTAAGCTCTAGGGAGAAAAGTGAAGCAGGGTAAGTAGACAAAGACTCACAGAGGGGAGTTGCCATTTTAGAAACATTGATTAGAGAAGACTGCTCTGATGATGTCACAGAGGAAGAGACATCTGAATAAGAGAGGTAATGATCTCTGGGAGTGTCTGGACATAATCTTGCTTTTGCAATCTTAGTGGCCCTGCCTGGGTTTAGCCTTCATCACTGCTCCCCTGAGAGTTATTGGGTTCCATGTTTCAAATTTCATATTTCTTGCTCTCCTGTGAACTCTCATTCCTTCCTGGGCCTGGAACATCCACCACATGGTCCAATACATGGAACTCTTTCTAATGCTCTGAACATACCACCCTCTTCACCTGCTTAGGCTTGTTTTATGTATGTTCTTACTTTTGCCTGGAATCTCCGCTTCCCAACACTTCTGCTGTCCACTGCATATCTTTGTAAACAGCCTTAAATTATTCCTCTTTGTGACCCTATGGACTGTAGCCTGCCAGTCTCCTCTGTCCTTGGGGATTCTTCAGGCAAGAATACTGGAGTGGGTTGCCATGCCCTCCTCTAGGGCATGTTCCCAACCTAGGGATTGAACACAGGTCTCCTGCATTGCAAATGAATTCTTTACTGTCTGAGCCACCAAGGAAGCCCCAAGCAAGGTAAATAAGAATAAATCATTGAATAAAAACTAGCTTAAATTTTTTCCTTTTTTGGGTGACATCTTTGAAATTTCCACAGAAGTTTTATTTTTCCCTCCTCAATACTGCCAAAGCATTTTATACTAGAATCATCTGGAAGGGTGAGCACATTTTTTCTCTAAAGGACAAGTAAATAAATATTTTAGGCTTTGTGGGCCAAATGGTATCTGTCAAAATGACTCAGCTCTGCCACGGTTGCATGAGAGCAGTGTAGACAATTGTAAATGAATAAGCATGGCTGCGTACCGATAAAAATTTATTTATAAAAACAGGCAGTGAGCTTCAGCTTGCTGACCCCTGATCTATTGTCATCTTGTTTTAGACTGTAATTATTAGTTGATTTTTTCTGCTTGCACAACTAAATTATGAGTTATTTGAGGATAAGCACCCAGGGACTGTGTGTTACTCATTTTGGTATCCTAGCCTGTGTAGCTTGTGTTTTCCAAAGATGGGCTACCATGACATCCTCCATTCCCATCTGCTTTTCTACAGTGTAACCTTCCACTGCCCTTCTAGGGATGAGGTCTCACTTCCCTCCCTTGGATCTAGGGTCCCTCAGGACTTGCTTGTCACCATAGAACATTGCAGAGGTGAAGCTGTGCAATTTCTGAGTCTCTCATAGCACTAGCTCTGGGGGATCTCCCCCTGGAAGTCCAGACGCCATCCTGTCAGAAGCTCAGAACACATGGAGAGGCGAACTGTGGATGTTCAGCTTGGCAGTTCCAGCTGAGTCCGTTTGAGTCTTTGAAGTTTAGAACCGGGCAGGTGAGTCCAGAACTTCTGGAATTTAAGCTCCCCTCCCCCTTTCATTATTTCCAGTTCCTCAGCTAAGGCACCAGATGTCCTGTTGCAGAGGGGTACTGTGGCCCCCAACTAGCCATAACCAAATTGTAGATTTGTGATGAAATAAATGATTGTTCTTTTATTCTCTAAGTTATTTTTTAATAGATATAATTGGCACATTGTATAAGTTTAAGGTGTACAACATGTTGAATTGATACACTTATCTATTGCAAAATGTTAATGACTATAAATCAGGTCACATAATTACCATTTCTTTTTTTGTGGTGTGGACATTTAAGATCTGCTCCTTTAGCAACTTTCAAGTAAACAATACAGTATTATTAACTACAATCACCATGCTGTATGTGAGATTCCATTAAGCTTTGAGATGGTCTGTTACATAGCAAAAGATAATTGGAATATAACTCATGCTCTGAAGTTTTAGTTCTCTTTTTAACATCAAAGCAATAACAAAATTAAGAACCAGAATGTCATACTGCCTTTGTGTGATTTTTGCTTTAAAATATTTCTGTTTGTGATTTATAGAGGTTTAAGTTAACATTAATATAAATCCTAGGGACCTTAAACTAACATTTGGCGATGCTTAAACTAAAAATACATTTTCCAGGCAAGGTTGGAAGCCTTCTGACTGGGAGTCTGTCTTCCAAGGAGGTACCCTCTAGTGGTTGTTTTTTTGTTGTTGTTTGTTGGCTTTAATAGGATTGTGCTCTCTCTTATGTTTTTTAAAAAATATGGATCATTTTTAAAATCCTTATTGAATTTGTTACAATATTACTTCTATTTTACTTTTTTTTTTTTTTTTTTTTGACTGCGAGGCATATGGGATTTAGCTCCCCTACCAGGAATCAAACCTGCAGCCCCTGCCTTGAAAGGCAAAGTCTTAACCCCTGGACCACCAGGAAAATTCCTAGGCATCTAAGCTGTACCATAGGACTTGTTGATTAGCATAGGAGATGTTAGGAATAATATTTCACTGGTGGAATCCACAGTGTAAATGATATGTGGTTAGTTACAAAGACTTAATGGGTCCTGCCTCCCTTGATTAAATAAGCCGCAAGAATAAACAGGAACAGCAGGAAAATATGTTTGAAGTTAGGACCCAAGATCTAGAATACCATTGTCCCGTGTTCCCTACTCAATGGATGCCACATGATAACCCTAGGATTATCATTGCCTCTGACTTAGAGGGCCCTCTTCTTGCAGTATGCTAATTGGAGTATATTATTTAGGACAGAAAACAGGGACTTCTCTTAGAGTTATCAGGTTTTGCTCCTGATTATGAAGCTATTTCTGTACAGGGCAACATTTGGTCTGAGATTTCGACTATAATATCCACCCAGTAGTGAGTTTGTAGAGGCAAGAGCCTTCCTTCTAATCTGACAGTTGTTGATTGATTAAATTAGCTTCAGTTGGTTTACAACACTGAAATGCTGATATTCCTGTCTTAGAAAGGTGAACTCAACTCCAGCTTACATTGGGTTTCAAATTTCAGGAGAAAGGAAAGTTCTTTTTTGTCAGGCAGGGTATCGAATGAGGACAATTGCTATTGATGATGTGATAGACAGTATACTAGGGGACATTTATGAATCAGCACCATTTCTGATTGTGTCTGTGACTTCCCCTGGAAGGTGACACTGCACCACCTTGCTTAGGGTTGAGAATTGTGCCTAATGAATGATGACTGAGAGATTCATGAATAGTATCAGTTAGCACAGAAGAATCTCTTACATACCTTTGAGTACCATTTTGTTGTTTCACTTCACATGTTACTCAACAACAAATTTTGATTTGCAGATTCTAATGGATGTGGAATTGGCATTGATCTTTCAGATGTGCTATTTATTTGAGAGCAGTGTAAGCAAAGAGGGCTACAGAGTGTGTTAATGGCCCTAAAGAAGATGCACTCCAATGTATGTAATTCCCAGTCAGCCCATACTTTAAAAAATTTTATTTTATGAAACTGTAGTTGATTTACAATGTGTTAATTTCTTCTGTACAGAAGTGATTCGGTCATACATATATGTACACAATTTTTTGTATTCTTTCCCATTGTGGTTTATCATAGGATATTGAATGCAGTTCCCTTTGCTATGCAACAGGATACATAATAAGTTGCATTTGTTAATCCCAAACCCCCAATTCTTTGCTCCCCTATTCTCCCTCCCCCTTGGCGACCACAAGTCTGTTCTGTATGTCTGTGAGTCTTTTATAGATAAGTTCATTTGTGTTATACTTTAGATTCTATGTGTAAGTCGTATCATATATTTGTTGTTCTCTTTCTGACTTTCTTCACTTAGCATGGTAATCTCTAGGTCCATCCATATTGCTGCAAATGGTAGTATTTCATTCTCTTTATGGCTGAGTAGTATTCCATTGTCTCTATGTACCGCATCTTCTTTATCCATTCATCTGTCAGTGGACATGGAGGATGTTTCCATGTCCTGGTTATTGTGAGCACTGCTGGTATGAACATAGGTGTGCATGTATCTTTTTGAATTATAGTTCTGTCTGGATATATGCCTAGGAGTGGGATAATCAGCCTATCTTTAAGAGACCTCCCTGGCTGCAAAGAACAGAGGGCCATTCAGTTTGTCACTGCTGACATCAGTGGCTACTTCTTCCTTGGATTCACAACTGTATCCTCAAAGTCTGCTGAGGTGTCCCGCAGGCATCTCAAAACCAATGGCCCAAAGCTGAACACCTCATTACTTCTGCTCAAACCTCTTCTTTCTGTGTTCCCTATGTCAATAAATGACACTGACATCTACTCAGAGGCATAAGTCAGAAATCTGGGGCTTCTCTTTGACCCATCCTGCTTCTCATGCACTGCATCTGACCAACCTCACTTTCTGTTGATTTTATCTACAAAATAGCTTTCAGAATACCTCCACTTCATTCTGCCCCACAGCCACACCCCTGGTCCAGGGAGCCCCACTGTCACGCCTGGATGACCTAATACTACCTGACTTCCTGCATCCTCTTGCAGTAGGATATCATTAGGTTAAAAACATATATTTATTTTACTCCTATATTTTTCCTGTTCCCTTTTCCCCATTTAAAGTATGTATAATAAAATCTACACTAAATATCTACCGTAAAGAATTGAGAGAAGCAGAGTCTAAAAAATTCAATAATTTAAACTGTGTGGGTTGAGTTATTTCATGAGTAATGAAACACCTAGGGTGAGTCCAGGTAGCTAGCTGGCCAGGAGTTCTGTGGGTCTGCAGGACCATCTTGCTGGTAGTGGTTCATGATAGCTTTCACATCAGTGTGGACCTTTCTGAGTGTTCTGTGCCCACCTAGGACTTCCAGGACTATACCAGTGGTTGTAGAAATTTCTAAGTCTGTTGCAGAAATCTACCCTCCTCCCTGCTCTCTCATTTGGGGTTGCCTGCCATCTTCCCATCTAGCCTTGCTCTTCCTTCCATGTCACTCTCTCCCATGTCCTAGGAATTTTATGATCAACTTATCCTTGTTTGAGGATGGGGGCTGGAGGGAGGACTAAAGTTCATGGCTGAATTAGGACCATAGAGGGTGTGAGTGAGGACAGCTCCCTGGTTACCCCAGCAATTGGTGGTCAGTCTTTGGACTAGGATTATTATTGTTTGGTTACATATGATGTTAGGGAAATATGTTAATATTGATATTTACAAACAGTATTAAATCACATGTACATATATAGTAAAAAACAAAGAAGCAACAAAAACTATAAAACATAGCTTGGTCAAAATAATCAGCAACTTACGAAAACTGCTTACAACTCATACATAATTACTATGCAACAAAATATTAAATAGACACACCCAGAAAGATTCCAGATGTGCTTTTCTGCACAGTCTTGATAATGCTAAACTCAAGTCACAAATACACAGTTATCAAAGTTTTTGCTTGTGTCGCCTGATTCTTTGCATAAAATAAACAGAAGTACTCTTTGTGACTATGTTAAATTCTTAGCATTTTTGTATCTTCATAGACATTTTGTGCTAGAAAGTTGGGTGAGATGTTTGAAAATGGATACTCTGCTGTAGGCCAAACATGTGATGCCCTGGAAGCCCTATTGGAGCCCTTTGAAAGTGGGGGAAGAGCTGGGGTGAAGCCAATGAGTGGGCCCAGGGCTTCTGAAGAAGAGTAAGAGTCAGGACCAAAAATGACCACGATGAGCATGAGTTCACAGTAAGTCCATGGAAGCAGAGATCACTAAGTGAGCAAAGTCTCTTGAGGTGCAGACTCAGTTCCTCCGTTAGTTCCTCAGAACTAACCCCAGAGAGAGCAGTCCCGTGAAGCTGTAGTAGTATCGTCAGAGCCAGGACTATGCAGGCCTTGAGAGATGCATACCCAGTAAAATGAGACCCTAGCTTTTTGATGATCTTGATTAGTATACTTTTGGTGTCAGGAGTGACATAAAGGTTTTGCTACAGTAACAAGATGACTGAAGCTGTGGAGACAACATACCTGAAAACAGAAAGTATAAAAATGGAGGCATTCAAATTTTCTTACTAATTCCAGCTACTGCATATAAAAACTGTCATCTTTTATTTCCTTGAGTGTTAGTCATAATTCTAAAAGCGTTACTGGAAACTGCTTGCTGCCTGCATTGCTGCAAAATTCACAGGGCAGGAAAATGGAAACGTAAGTGGTTGTCTTTTTTATTAGAATTGATTTTAGAAAATTATTGTGACCTCTGCTCCAAAATGTGGGCCATTATCTATTTCTAAATCTGTCAGTTATGCTTGGGGTTTGACCTTTGACCTAGTGTCCTTTTTCACCACACGAGTAGAAGAAAATGTATTCTGAGAGACAGGCAAGCTAAGTAAAGGACATTTGCAGAGGCAAAGCTGGTGCTTAGATATTTAGATGAAGCACAATTTAATCAAAATTAGTCATGCAGATCTGCTCTCATTTTTGCTAATGATATTCTGGAGAATGCAGAGTAAATTTCTTTTACCCACATTTCAACTGAAAAATGAAGACATTTGCAGGAAGTTACGAGAAGCAGGCAACATTAAAAGCAAATGCATTTTTAATTTTTCTCTGTTATAATTCTGTTTTTTAAAAAAGAGCAGTGCTTTTCAAATCACAGCATTAATCAAGAGAAGTCTAATTCTGCAGAGTTAATGGGGGCTGACTCAGCCATTTCTTTTTCCCAGTGCTTATAGTTATTGTTTGTGAAATTACTTTTGAAGCTAAACCCTTTCTAAAATGCCCCAGATTGGACTTCCCTGGCAGTTCAGTGGTGAAGACTGTGCTTCCAATGCAGGGTACACAGGTTTGATCCCTGGTTAGGGAACTAAGATCCCACATGCCATGCAGCATGGCCAAAAAGAAAATGTCCCACATAATTCATTGTGCCATAGATTCATGTCGTAAATATCAATCCTTTACTGTGGAATCAAGTGAAATGTGGTCAACATTTTTGCTATTATTGCAAACATTTTAAGGAATGATTTGAGTTTGTGTGAAATCTTAGAGTGCACATGTTTAATTACTCAGTGTTTTAGGTTTGGTTCCTTAGAAACAGATGCTGAGCTGAGGACTTTTGGGCAAGTAACCTGGGCTGTCATCCTGCTGTATCAGTCAGTCACTGGCCGTGGGTGCCCAGGGGAGATGTAAGCACCCAGGCACTTAGGTCCTCTGCATGAGGTGGCAAAACAGCTCGGGTAACCCCAGAGCAGTGCCCTGAAGAAGGGTTGGAGGGGTGGGGCTACCAGAATCAAAGGCACATAAAGGGGTTCCCAGAAACAATATGGGAGCAAAAGGATATGATCGGGAAGGACAGCCAAAGCTGTCCACTGCACTCAGCTCATGTTTACTGAGCACCTACTATGTGCTAATCCTGTTCAAAGCTCTGAGGATTCAGCGGAGTATAAGACCGTGGGGCTTCTGTGCTAGGGTGGGAGACTGATACTACCATAGTAAGGTAATATAACATGGATAGCATAACAGTAACTACATGACTCATGTTACGAAGAATATAAAGCAGGGCAAGAAAATAGACAGGGATTAGGGATGCTAGATTTGCTATGGCAATCAGGGTAAGTTAAATAAACACACTATATACAAAATGCACTTAAGTTTCCATGGGTCTGCCCTTCAGGGAAGTGCTGGCATTGTGCATTGTTTCTTCCTAGCCATGGGAACTCCTTTCACGGGGAGCTCAGAGAAGGGAAGTATAAACCTCCTATTTGAATAAAACTATCACAATAGGTATTCTTGACACAGGAACAATAAACATAAAGTAAAAGACCTTAAAAAATTTCCCTTGGCATTTATTCCTAAATTCTGAATTCACATATTGGGGAAAGCAGGGAAAGAAAACTGGTTTTGTATGTTAAGAGCTCTGATAATAAATATCTGTTGGTAAGCTTCTCGATTCTGATTAAGAGCTTTAAAAAAAAAAATCCAAGTTGTTTGGGGGAGAATGAGTAAAAGAGGAGGAAAACACAGTCATTCGGCTTAGAACATAAAACTACCTGACATTTTAAGTGGAAGAGGCTGGACAATCTAAATGACACGGTAGGCTTTTGAAGAAGGATATGTGATGAGGCCGCGGTGTTGTAGAGGTGACAATCAAGGCCAAATGCTGTGTCTTCTGTTTCAGAGGTGACTGGACTCTTGGTCACTGACTCGAACTAAAACTCACAAGTGACTACCAACCTCTTAATACCTGGGATTATGTTTGCAGGGGATCTTACTGGGGAGTGCCATTTTAGAAATTGTTTCCCCTCATTATTTCATCTCAGGCAACTTCTGGTAACCTCATTTAACTACTGTCTCACCACGCCCTAATTTTTCTTTGGTCTTTTTGGCCAGAGCAATAGACAAGAGGTGGTGGTAGACGGGGCCAAATAAGAATTTCCTAGAAGAAGTAGAATAGTTTTCTTTCTCATTCATTCTCTATGATGAATGTTTCAGGGTTCTTCTAGTTGGGAAGAAATAAGGTAGGGCATAAATTATAATGGCCACACTGTGTAATTTTTAGTAGGTAATGCTTCCCAGCTCTGTTTTATTAGAAAAAACATCTACAATGTTAAGAATTTAGACTAATGTGGATTTTGAAGTTTCATCAATGAGCATTAATATTATCAAAATGCCACATTTTATTATAATTTAAAAATTAAATGTTATTTAGTCACCAAGTCATGTCTGACTCTTTGTGACCCTATGGACTGCAGCACACCATCCTGATTAATATTGGTTAAATAACAATCAATTAACTTAAATAATTTAATGTAATAATCTTAAATTGTATGACAATGCCATTCAGACACCTATTTTTAAAGCAAAAATTTACTGTTAATGGCCAATGAAATATATTACAGCAAAGGAGATCACGTATTTCCCTCCTTTGTTTATCCTAACTATAAAGACAGTCACCTGGGGACTGTAAAATTGGGATAAACCAAGAGCTATTTATCACTAAACAGTATTTATTAATTACTGGAACATTTTTAAGGTCTTTTACATTATGCTTGTTGTTCCTATGTCAAGAATACCTATTGTGATCAATGCAAAGAAATAGAGGAAAACAATAGAATGGGAAAGACTAGCGATCTCTTCAAGAAAATTAGAGCTACCAAGGGAACATTTCATGCAGTGATGGGCACAATAAAGGACAGAGATGTTATGGACCTAACAGAAGCAGAAGATATTAAGAAGAGGTGGCAAGAATACACAGAAGAAATATATAAAAAAGATCTTCACAATCTTCACAACCCAGATAATCACAATGGTGTGATCACTCACCTAGAGCCAGACATCCTGGAATGCAAAGTCAAGGGGGCCTTAGGAAGCATCCCTACAAACAAAGCTAGTGGAGATGAAGGAGTTCCAGTTAAGCTATTTCAAATCCTGAAAGATGATGCTGTGAAAGTGCTGCACTCAACATGCCAGTAAATTTGGAAAACTCAGCAGTGGCCGCAGGACTGGAAAAGGTCAGTTTTCATTCCAATCCCAAAGAAAGGCAATACCAAAGAATGCTCAAACTACCGCAAAATTGCACTTATCTCACATGCTAGCAAAGTGATGCTCAAAATTCTCCAAGCCAGGCTTCAACAGTACGTGAACTGTGAACTTCTATATGTTCAAGCTGGATTTAGAAAAGACAGAGGAACCAGAGATCAAATTGCTAGCATCTGCTGGATCATCAAAAGAGCAAGAGAGTTCCAGAAAAACATTTACTTCTGCTTTACTGACTATGCCAAAGCCTTTGACTGTGTGGATCACCACAAACTGTGATAAATTCTGAAAGAGATGGGAATACCAGACCACCTTACCTGCCTCCTAAGAAATCTGTATAGAGGTCAAGAACCAACAGTTAGAACCGGACATGGAAGAACAGACTGGTTCCAAATAGGAAAAGGAGTACGTCAAGGCTGTATATTGTCACCCTGCTTATTTAACTTATATGCAGAGTACATCAGGAGAAACACTGGGCTAGATGAAGCACAAGCTGGAATCAAGATTGCCGGGAGAAATATCAATAACCTCAGATATGCAGATGACACCACCCTTATGGCAGAAAGTGAAGAGGAACTCAAAAGCTTCTTGATGAAAGTGAAAGAGGAGAGTGAAAAAGTTGGCTTAAAACTCAACATTCAGAAAATGAAGATCATGGCATCTGGTCCCATCACTTAATGGGAAATAGATGGGGAAACAGTGGAAACAGTGACAGACTTTTTCAGGTTCCAAAATCACTGCAGATGGTGATTACAGCCATGAAATTAAGAGATGCTTGCTCCTTGGAAGAAAAGTTCTGACCAACCTAGACAGCATATTAAAAAGCAGAGATGTTATTTTGCCAAAAAATGTTTGTATAGTCAAAGCTATGGTTTTTCCAGTAGTCATGTATGGATGTGAGAGTTGGACTATAAAGAAAGCTGAGCACTGAAAAACTGATGCTTTTGAACTGTGGTGTTGGAGAAGACTCTTGAGAGTCCCTTGGACAGCAAGGAGATCCAGCTAGTGCATCCTAAAGGAAATCAGTCCTGAATATTCATTGGAAGGACTGATGCTGATGCTGAAATTCCAATACTTTGGCCACTTGATGCAAAGAACTGACTCATTTGAAAAGACACTGATGCTGTGAAAGATTGAAGGCAGGAGGAGAAGAGGATGACTGGGTATGAGATGATTGGATGGCATCACCGACTCAATGGACAAGAGTTTGAGTAAACCCTGGGAGTTGGTGATGGACAGGGAGGCTTGGCATGCTGCAGTCCATGGGATCACAAAGAGTTGGACAAGACTGAGTCCAAGACTGAACTGAATGGGCAATGAAATATATTACAGCAAAGGAGATCACATATTTCCCTCGTTTGTTTATCCTAACTATATAAACAATCATCTGGGGACTGAGATTGGGATGAACCAAGAGCCATTTATCACTCAACAGTATTTATTGATCACCTAGGTGCTAGAGATACAATGGGGAAGACCACAGATGAACCCCGCCCTCATGGAGCTTACATTCTAAAAGCAGGGACACACACACACACACGTTATGAAAAGTGTTATCAAGAAAATGAATGGAGCAATGGGATAGAGCTAGGGTTGGCAAACTTTCTGTACAAGGCCAAATAATAAATTTTTTAGACTTGTGGTTATACAATCTGTCTTAACTACTCAGTTCTGCAGTTGTGGTGGGAAGGCAACCATATATAGTATGTGAATGAATGGACATGGCAATGTTTCAATAAAATTGTATTTACAAAAACAACAGGTTGTGGGCCAGTTTTGCTTGAGGGGTATTTTAATACTTTAAAGCCTCCTGGGGTAGAGAGGCACTTGGGGTGGGGATGGTGACTTTAAACCTGAGCATTTAGAGAAGAGTCCTCTGGGGAGAAGCATTTGAGATGACAGCAGGATGATGAGAATCCAGCCAGATGAAGCCTGGGGGAGGGGCGTTTTAAGCAGAGGGACGAGATCTATCAAAGATTTGTGGCAGAAATAGGCATGTCCCCTTGATGTGGGTGGCTATCTCATTTTTGCTGTGTGATTTTGAGCAAGCCACTGAAATCCTCCAGCCCTTTCCTTATGAATAGAAGATAAGATAATAATACTCTGCTTATAGGCTTTTTATGAAGTGATGTGTGTGTGTGAAAGCATTTTCTGGGCAAATTTATGTAATATTGTTAATAACTGGGGCTTAGAAAAATAAGTGTGAATAAACTTTAACAGAATTAAGATTTGGGCATTCAAGTACTAATGATTTATAGTAGCTCTTCATATTTAACTACTGGTATCTTATTTCATCTGTACTAATATTTAATAGATTTAAGGGCCTAGATCTGATAGATAGAGTGCCTGATGAACTACGGAATGAGGTTCATGACATTGTACAGGACTCAGGGATCAAGACCATCCCCATGGAAAAGAAATGCAAAAAAGCAAAATGGCTGTCTGGGGAAGCCTTAGAAATAGCTGAGAAAAGAAGAGAAGCGAAAAGCCAAGGAGAAAAGGAAAGATATAAGCATCTGAATGCAGAGTTCCAAAGAATAGCAAGAAGAGATAAGAAAGCCTTCTTCAGCGATCAATGCAAAGAAATAGAGGAAAAGAACAGAATGGGAAAACTAGAGATCTCTTCAAGAAAATTAGAGACACCAATGGAACATTTCACGCAAAGATGGGCTTGATAAAGGACAGAAATGGTATGGACTTAACAGAAGCAGAAGATATTAAGAAGAGGTGGCAAGAATACACAGAAGAACTGTACAAAAAAGATCTTCACGACCAAGATAATCACGATGGTGTGATCACTCATCTAGAGCCAGACATCCTGGAATGTGAAGTCAAGTGGGCCTTAGAAAGCATGACTACAAACAAAGCTAGTGGAGGTGATGGAATTCCAGCTGAGCTATTTCAAATCCTGAAAGATGATGCTGTGAAAGTGCTGCACTCAATATGCCAGCAAATGTGGAAAACTCAGCAGTGGCTACAGGACTGGAAAAGGTCAGTTTTCATTCCAATCCCAAAGAAAGGCAATACCAAAGAATGCTCAAAGTACTGCACAATTGCACTCATCTCACATGCTAGTAAAGGAATGCTTAAAATTCTCCAAGCCAGGCTTCAGCAATACGTGAACCATGAACTTGTAGATGTTCAAGCTGGTTTTAGAAAAGGCAGAGGAACCAGAGATCAAATTGCCAGCATCTGCTGGATCATGGAAAAAGCAAGAGAGTTCCAGAAAAACATCTATTTATGCTTTATTGACTATGCCAATGCCTTTGACTGTGTGGATCACAATAAACTGTGGAAAATTCTGAAAGAGATGGGAATACCAGACCACCTGACCTGCCTCTTGAGAAATCTGAATGCAGGTCAGGAAGCAACAGTTAGAACTGGACATGGAACAACAGACTGGTTCCAAATAGGAAAAGGAGTACATCAAGGCTGTATCTTGTCACCCTGCTTATTTAACTTACATGCAGAGTACATCATGAGAAATGCTGGACTGGAAGAAGTAGAAGCTGGAATCAAGATTGCCAGGAGAAATATCAATAACCTCAGATGTGCAGATGACACCACCCTTATGGCAGAAAGTGAAGAGGAACTAAAAAGCCTCTTGATGAAAGTGAAAGAGGAGAGTAAAAAAGTTGGCTTAAAACTCAACATTCAGAAAATGAAGATCATGGCATCCGGTCCCATCACTTCATGGGAAATAGATGGAGAAACAGTGTCAGACTTTATTTTTCTGGCCTCCAAAATCACTGCAGATGGTGACTGCAGCCATGAAATTAAAAGATACTTACTCCTTGGAAGAAAAGTTATGACCAACCTAGATAGCGTATTGAAAAGCAGAGACATTACTTTGCCGACTAAGGTCCGTCTAGTCAAGGCTATGGTTTTTCCAGTGGTCATGTATGGATGTGAGAGTTGGACTGTGAATAAAGCTGAGTGCCAAAGAATTGATGCGTTTGAACTGTGGTGTTGGAGAAGACTCTTGAGAGTCCCTTGGACTGCAAGGAGATCCAACCAGTCCATTCTGAAGGAGATCAGCCCTGGGATTTCTTTGGAAGGAATGATGCTAAAGCTGAAACTCCAGTACTTTGGCCACCTCATGTGAAGAGTTGACTCATTGGAAAAGACTCTGATGCCTGGAAGGATTGTGTGCAGGAGAAGAAGGGGACGACAGAGGATAAGATGGCTGGATGGCATCACTGACTCGATGGACGTGAATCTGAGTGAACTCTGGGAGTTGGTGATGGACAGGGAGGCCTGGTGTGCTGCAATTCATGGGGTCGCAAAGAGTCGGACACGACTGAGCGACTGAACTGAACTGAACTGAACTGAATATTTAATAACCAGTTTACCCCTGGCCAACTACTTCTTGATTTTATTCACCATCTTATCAGTATTTTTAGATGTATATATATTTAACAAATAGTTGTTGATTTGCTTTTTTATTTGTTATACAGAAGCAAAGAAATATTGTGAGTATCACAGACCTCAAAGTTTTATTTTTATTTTATTTATTTATTTATTTGGCTGCACTGCTTATGGGATCTTAGTTCCTTGACCAGAGAATGAACCCTCACCTGCGGCAGTGAAAGCATAGAGTCCTAACTACTGGACCTCCCTCAACATTTTATTTCTGTGAGAGCCTCCTGGCCAACTGATGAGCCAACAATCTGGCTAAGATGGGCCTCAGAATTTCTTCCTCATGCAGTCAAAGGCCTGGGAGCAGTGTGGCCTATAAATCCATCGTGACCTGCTCCATGTTATTATAGCTTGTTTCCTCTTGTGCCCCTTCCCCTATTGCATGCTTTACCCTAGGTGTAGGTCCCCAGTCTTCAGTTTTGATGTCAAATACACACCTCTGGTGTCGTCAGGCTGTGAACCCGTCACTGCTCCACTCTGATCCTTTAAGGGAGATCAGCAGGAGGAGAGAGAAGGGTTCCCTGGGAAATGTATTACCCAGGTCTAACTAAGTACTCTCTCCTGGAAAACCCCATGGACGGAGGAGCCTGGTAGGCTGCAGTCCATGGGGTCGCTAAGAGTCAGACACGACTGAAGCGACTTAGCAGCAGCAGCAGCAGCAGCAGCAAGCATCACCAATGTGGAAACTAGCCAGAGACCACTCCCTCGCTTTACACAAGATAAGAACTCAGCAGAATGAGAGCAGACCCACAACAGAGGCTTGTCACTAAGCTTTTCTTTTTAAATTTTATTAAAGTATAGTTGATTTACAATGGGGTTTTAATATCTGCTGTACAGCAAAGTGATTGTATGTATTTGTAAAGTGACTATACATATATTTACACTTTTTCATATTCTTTTTTATTATGGTTTACCACAGGATATTGAATATAGTTCCCTGTTCTTTGCAGTAAGGTCTTGTTGTTTATCCATGCTCTGTATAATAGTTTGCATTTGCTGACCTCAAACTTTCAGTCCATCCCCCACCCCACCTCTGTCCCTTGGCAACTGCAAATCTGTTCTCTATATTTGTCAGTCTTTTTCTGTTTCATAGATAAGTTTGTTTGTGTCGTATTTTAGATTCTACATATAAGTGATATAATACAATGTTTGCCATTCTCTTTCTGATTTGTTTCACTTAGTATGATAATCTCTAGGTCCATCCTTGTTGCTGCAAATGGCATCATTCATTCTTTTTTGTGGTTGAGTAGTGTTCCATTGTATATATGTACCACATCTTCTTAATCCATTCATCTGCCAGTGGACACTTAGGTTGCTCCCATATCTTGGCTATTGTATATAGTGCTCCTAGGAACACTGGGGGGCATGTATCTCAGCGGTTTTCTTTTCCACCAAGGAACTGTCCATCAAAAATGTGGGAGTGAGAGAGAAACTAGATTCTCTTCTGTATAGTAATACGACGTCCTGACTCTGTGGAAGGAAAAATGTTGATTTTACTAAATAGTTTCTTTCTCACTATGGGTCTAGACTGTTCATGAGCAATCATGTTTGTCCCTGAAGGATGTGTGAATGGACTTGGTGTAATGGATCAACTTTTGAAATAATAGGTATTAGGAAACAAGTGAATGCCCTCAGCTCACCCTTGTGGGGAATCTGCAAAAGAAGAGTGAGTGGGAGGGCTATGCTCACTCTGGACAACCCCTGGTCATCTAGAGGACCATGAGGGTGTCAATGTCTAACTGTTGATTGTCTTGCTGAAGACCCTGCTGAAAGGCCTGGGTGAGGGACGTGCTCTAGTTAGGGGGAGGAGGGTAGATTCTGGGATGAAAATGGGTCCCTTTAGGTGAGGGGCACAATTTTCCAGAAGAGATGATTTTCCTTCTGAAAACAAAAGGCAAGAATCTCTCTGAGGGAGATGCTTAGATATGAGGGCATGGGATTCAAGATGTGATCAGATTGGGTCTGAGCCCAAGCAGAACCCTGTTGTGATCAGTCAACATCTTAGGTTCCTGTTGCCTTTGGACTCTGAAGGGAGTCCAACCTAACACTCAGCTTAACCTTTTCCTGCCTGCTGCTGCTGCTGCTAAGTCGCTTCAGTCGTGTCTGACTCTGTGCGACCCCATAGATGGCAGCCCACAAGGCTCTTCCATCCCCGGGATTCTCCAGGCAAGAACACTGGAGTGGGTTGCCATTTCCTTCTCCAATGCATGAAGGTGAAAACAGAAAGTGAAGTAGCTCAGTCATGTCTGACTCTTAGCGACCCCATGGACTGCAGCCTACCAGGCTCCTCCATCCATGGGATTTTCCAGGCAAGAGTACTGGAGTGGGGTGCCATTGCCTTCTCCTGCCTATGTTCCCTTTAAAATGACCTTGTGTGTGTTTGTGTGTCCGACTCTTTGCAACCCCATGGACTGTAGCCCATGGAACTTTCCAGGCAAGAAAGTAGCCATTTCCTTCTCCAGGGAATCTCACTGACCCAGGAACAGAATCCGCATCTCTCGTGTCTCCTCCACTGGCAGGCGAATTCTTTGCCAGTGGAGCCGCTGGGGAAGCCACTTAGAAGCTGTCCCAAGCAGCTGGTGTGGATGCACTGGGGTGGGGGCGGGGTTTCAGGGTCAAGGAGCAAAAGGGAGCTTCTTTGTTGTGTTTGCAGACCCAGCAAGGAGCAGTGGGACCATGAGTGGGGTCTTCAGCGAAGAGAGGGCGGCCAAGGCTGTCAGTCTAAAGGCGAAACTCTTTGTCTTGGAACTTTCTCAACTCTTCATCCTTCTGTCCAAATGTAGGAGCTCAGAAAGTGGGAGGGGAGATTTCAAGTGTAAGGTATAATTTATTGATAACAAGATTCCTTGAATTTTAATTTTTGAGTAAAACTTTAAGCTGGAACACTGTAATTCTGGTGACATTCAGATATTAGCCAAGACATCAGGCAAAATAAAGTTGCATTCAGAGGTAAGAAATTTGATTGCACTACTGAAATTTTATCTCCTGGACCGTTATTCACTGCATTTACCGTGAGGTCAGTCCTGGCAGAAGACAATGGCAGAATTTACTACCTAAAACTCAGAAAAGCAAGGATAGACATGTCACTGGCTAAGTGGTGAATAGCCAGAGAATGTGCTTATGTTGAATAATGTATTTCTGAGCTCGCAAAGAGGTGGGGGGCCCTTCAAAGAGCGCATGAATACATTTAACAGGATAAGATGCAATCAGAGATGATTAGAAGCATCGATGAAGCTGATTACCAGACAGATCAACAAGAAAGTGTTTTCTCTAAAATACATGAATGTTTCTACCTTGACAGTCAAGGAATCTATTTTAGTGTGCTAATGGATTTGATATTCAGTCCACACACTATTCAGCCTTATTTTGAAAGCCACAATCGCTGCAATCAATCATTACAAACACTCCCTTGCATAGCTCTTTCACTTCACAAGACCTGTTTGGCATAACCAGAGTCCTATATCAACCCAACTCTGCCCTGTACCTGTGCAGCTAAATGTGTGAGCTGAATAACACACCATCACCTGGATGTTAATTGAATTAATGACTATTAACCTAAAGTGGGCCTTTAACACCACACTTCTCCATCCATTTTTCCATTCTCCTGGGTGACTTTTCTCCTCTCCCTGTTCCCCTCCTTTTCCTCCTCTTCTTCTTGTTAAACTGAGGGGTAACTTATGCTCAGTGAAATGTGCGGATTATAAGTTTGATGGTTTGATGAATGCATACACTGTGTAGCCCACACCCCATTAAGATAAATACTGCCGTCTCACCCAGAAAGTTCCCTGAAGTCTCTTGCCAGTCCATTTCTATTCCACCACCTCCAGAGACAACCACTGCTCTGATTTCCATCTGGAGTAAATATCTCACACTTTACCTTTCTCCTCAAATCTCTAACTCTTCTTCCCCATTTTTACTCTCAGCTGATGATCATGTTTCCTACTTCACGGAGAAAATGAAAGCAGCAAAAAGAGAACTTTCATATACTCACCTTTTCTTCCCATCCACACACACGGCCTCTGCATCCTTCCTGTCTGTGCCTGGATGGACCATCTGTGTGTGTGTGTGTGTGCGTGTGTGTGTGTGTGTGTGTGTGTGTATTAGTTGCTCAGTTAAGTCTGACTCTTTGCAACCCCATAGATTCCTGCCCGCCAGGCTCTGTCCATGGAATTCTACAGGCAAGAATACTGGAGTGGGTTGTCATTTCCTTCTCCAAGGGGTCTTCCTGACCCAGGGATTGAACCCGGGCCTCCTACATTGCAGGCAGATTCTTTACTGCCTGAACCACCTGGGAAGCCCATGGACCATCCCTGTTCCTGTCTAAAGCTGAGCCTTCCCATCCTCTCGCAGGTAGTCAAGAACAGCATGGTAGCAGTTCTTTCCTTTTCCTCTCATCTAACTTCCCACACACTACTGGATCCACTCCCATCAGCATTTATTTCTATGCTATTAGGTTGGTGCAAAAGTAAGTGCAATTTTGCATTGTTGCACTTTGCTGTTTGATATTGGAGTACATTCTTAAATGTGATTATATTACACATCAATTTAATGCACATTTCTTACTTTATGTTTTTTTTTGCTAATGACATTACTTGCTATTTATTTTACATTTATTTTAGACTAGGAAAATTACATTAGACAAAAAGAAAATTTGAGCAATTTTCTTATTCAAGTTCCAAATGGATTGAAAAACAGAAGAGACAACTCACAACATCAACAATGCATTTGGCCCAGGAACTGCTAATGAATGTACAGTGCAGAGGTGGTTCAAGAAAGTTTGCAAAGGAGACAACAGCCTTGAGGATGAGGAGCACAGTGGCTGGCTATCAGGAGTTGACAACAACCAAATGAGAGCAATCATTGAAGCTGATCCTCTTATAACTACACAAGAACTTGTCAAAGAACTCAACATCAACCATTCTATGGTCATTTGGCATTTGAAGCAAATTGGAAAGGTGGAAAAGCTCCCATAAGCAGGTGTCTTGTGAACTGACTGAAAATCAAAACAATCGTTATTTTAAAACTGGTGTCTTCTCTTATTCTATGCAACAGCAGTGAACCATTTCTCAATCAGATTGTGATATGCAACAAAAAGTGAATTTTGTACAACAACCAGTGATGACCAGCTCAGTTGTTGGACCTACAAGAAGCTCCAAAGCACTTCCCCAAGCCAAACTTGCACCAAAGAAGGTCACTGTTTGGTGGTCTGCTATTGGTCTGATTCACTACAGCTTTCTGAATCCTGGAGAAACCATTACATCTGAGAAGTATGCTCTGCAAATCAATGAGCTGCTGAAAACTGCAGCACCTGCAGCTGCATTGGTCAACAGAAAGGGCCCAATTCTTCTCCAGGACAATGCCTGACCACGTCACACAACCAGTGCTTCAAAAACTTAAAGACTTGAGCTACGGGGTTTTGCCTCATCCACCATATTCACCTGACCTCTCGCCAGCTGAATACCATCTCTTTAAGAGTCTTGAGAACCTTTTGCAGGAAAAACACATCCACAACAAGCAGGAGGCAGAAAATGCTTCCCAAGAGTTTGTTGAATCCTGAAGCACGTATTTTTATGCGACAGGAATAAGCAAACTTATTTCTTGTTGGCAAAAATGTGTTGATTGTCAGTTTAGTTCAGTCCAGTCACTCAGTCTTGTCTGACTCTTTGTGACCCCATGGACTGCAGCATGCCAGGCTATTGGACAACTTGACACAATCACGCCCATGACTCAACTCTTAATCCTTTACTATAAACCACTTTACTTGTTGTTGTAGTTCAGTTGCTCAGCCGGGTCCAACTCTTTGTGGCCCCATGGGATACAGCATGCCAGGTTTCCCTGTCCTTCACTGTCTCCTGGAGTTTGCTCAAACTCATGTCCGCTGAGTCAGTGATGCCATCCAACCATCTCATCCTCTGTCACCCTCTTCTTTGGCCTTCAATCTCTTGCACCATCAGGATCTTTTCCAATGAGTCAGCTCTTGGCATCAGGTAGCCAAAGTATTGGAGCTTCAGCCTCAGCCTCCTTCCTTCCAATGAATATTCAGGGTTGATTTCCTTTAGGGTGAACTGGTTTGATCTCCTTGCTGTCCTTTAGTTGTAGCTTTGCCCTTTGGGTTGATGGCGATCCTTCTTTGTGGTTGCTCAGACCAACATCTCTACGTAATTCTTGACACTTTTCCTTCACTTATACTCACATCCAATCCAGTAGGAGATTCTGTTGGCTCTCTATGGCTGATAGTATTACTTTTCACCCAATAATCCAGTTTCTCTCCTGATGTGCACCTCCTTGCAGGATTAAATATCCCCATTTTGTTGAGTTTAGGCATAGCCATATGACTTGCTTTAACTGAATAAATGTGGACAGAACTGATGGCTATGATTTCCAGAGGCTGCTCTAAGAGCCAGCAGGTGATAACCCATGATGGTCCAGACAGAGGTAGCTCTGCCAGCCTGAAACCAGAGCCAAGTCACAGGGAGCAGAGCCACAGCCGACTCACACTGGACATGAAGTGCAGTAAGCTGCTCCTTTGGGGGTGTCTTGTTAATACAGCATAACTGTCTCTTTTGACCAATATGCTCTTCCTTCTATGCCTGGTGAATTAGAGGTTCTTGACATCTCATTGCAGAAAGAATTCAGCAAGAGACAAAGTAACAGGTAAGAAGGGGATTTATAGAGAAACACAATCTATAGACAGAGTGTGGGTCATCTTAGAAGGTGCTGCTGCTGCTGCTAAGTCGCTTCAGTCATGTCCGACTCTGTGCGACCCCAGAGATGACAGCCCACCAGGCTCTCCGGTCCCTGGGATTCTCCAGGCAAGAACAGTGGAGTGGGTTGCCATTTGCCCCCCAAATATAGCATGGTTAGTTTTTATGTGCTGAGTAACTTAATAGGCTAATAATTGGGAGGGTTATTCCAGTTATTTTGGGGAAGAGATAGGGATTTCCAGGAACTGGGCCACTGTCCACTTTTTGACATTTTATGGTTGGTCTCAGAACTGTCATGGTGCTGGTGGGTGTGTCACTTAGCCTTTGCCAACATATTACAATGCATGTTTAATGAGGCCGAAGGTCTACTGGAAGTCGAATCTTCGGCCATCTTGGACCTAGTTGGTTCTAACCAGTTTTCATCATATCCTACAGCTAGGGCATTCTTTTAAAGGTTATATCCTGCCCCCTTTTCACCTGTTTCATTTCCACAAGCATCCAAACTCTGATCATTTCTACTACTACACTGGCTCAAGCCATGGTCATCTCAAGCCTGGATTGCTACAATGGCCTCTTAACTGGTCTCCCTGCTCCTTTCCTCCGCCTCCTGTGATCAATTGTCAATAAAGCAGCCAGAGAGATCCTGCTAAAACCCTATTCACTTCCCTGTTCAAAACTCTGTAATGGGACTTTGTCATGCTTCCAATGCAGGGAGCACAGGCTCAGTCTCTGGTTGGGGAACTGAGATCCCACATGCTACGTGGCTCAGTCAAAAAAAAAAAAAATAAATAAAAATGACTTTATCAAAAGAAAAAGAGAAAAATAAAAGCTCTGTAATGGCTCTTCATCCCACCTACAGGAGGAGCCAGTCCATGAGGGGTAAGCAGCCCAGCAGCTTTGGTGCACCATTACCTCCCTCCTTAGCCTTGTATTCTCTGCCTTGCTTGGATATTCTGCCTTGCTGGATCTTTGGGATCCAGTCTCGCTGGTCTCCTTGCTGTTTGTCAGCTCAGCAAGCAACTTCCCACCTTAGGGCTTCCCTCACAAGTTTCCTTAAATACCACTCTCCCAGTGAGGCCTGCTTGATGCACCTCCTATCTAGAATCAATAATCGTACCCCTTTCCTCTGCTATGTCTGTACCTCTGACCTTTTGCTCTGGTTCCCCAGAGCACTTGTCACCATTTAACATCATTTGTTTTCTGCATTATATTGAGTGTTTCTAGTTTCTTGCCTTGGAGAAGGCAATGTCACCCCACTCCAGCACTCTTGCCTGGAAAATCCCATGGGCAGAGGAGCCTGGTGGGCTGCAGTCCATGGGGTCGCTAAGTCGAACACGACTGAGCAACTTCACTTTCACTTTTCACTTTCCAGCATTGGAGAAGGCAATGGCACCCCACTCCAGTGTTCTTGCCTGGAGAATCCCAGGGACGGGGGAGCCAGGTGGGCTGCCGTCTATGGGATCGCACAGTGTCAGACATGACTGAAGCGACTTAGCAGCAGCAGCAGCAGCAGTTTCTAGCCTGTCTCCCTTGTTTGAATGTAAATTTCACATTGGCAGCAGATCTTTGTCTGTTGTGTTCACTGATTATATTACAGTACGTCACCTACATGGACTTACAGGAATGAGTTCCCTTCCAAGAGCATGTTGGTAAGTCCAATCTGTTCATACATCCAACAAAGTTAGCCTAGGTACTCAACTAACACAATTGACTATAACGGTACTGTATTGTAATAGGTTTATGATCCATTTCACACAAGTAATACATAAAAAAAAAAACACAAAAAGTAGGGAAAACATTTTTTGATCTTATAGTACAGTACCTTGGAAAGTACAGTAGTACAGTACAATAGCTGGCATACAGGAGCTGGGATTGAATGAAAAGTCAGGAAGAGTTACTGACTGAAGGAGGGGGAGGAGGTGGGAGGTCGTAGAGCTGAAGTATCGTGAGCGATAGTAGATGGAGTGCAAGCTGGAATTTCACTCACGTATGACATCGATCGAATTTATGTTCGCATCTTTGAAAGTTCATATGTAGGGGACTTACTGTACTTGGCTATTTCAGGGATAACACATGAAAGCATTGAATACTTAGGCAAATTACAGAAACTATTCACTGTAGAAGGCAGTGAAGCTAGGAGGAGGAGATGGTTATGCAAATCAGCACCTTGAGACTAGGGCCCAGCATAGCCCAAAGCGCCAGCAGACATGGGTGCTGGGTGGATAACTGGCTCTGGCAATGGTAAGATTTGTGGCTCCTCTTGTTAGGAGTAAAATGAAGAATGCTTGCTTCACCGCCCGCATAGGACTTGGGTTTCTTATACTTCAGATATCCCATAGTTGGTCACATAGTACGCTGGTTTTAGAGCCAAGCTCACTTATTATATAGCAGGTTCCCACGTATGAGTATGCAGCCCATCCCCACTTGGCCCATCCATCCATGGCCGCGAATCCATACAGGCTCACTCTTCCCATGTGGGTAAACAACACAGACCACTGATCTTTTGGGCCAAGAACCTAGGATAATGCCAGCACATAGTAGTTGCTCAATAAATTTGTTGACTAAAGGAATTCAGGAGAACGATCAAGTCCAGAAAGTCTTGAACCGTAAGTTTCATATTTGTTTACTTTTTGATAGGTGAGGCTAAACTGCAGAACAAGTCTTGTTCATTTAAAACAGCTTTTAGATGCCTCTTCCCCTCAGTTCCCCTTCTCAATCTGTAATAATATGCCAGACTTCTCAGTGAAAAAAAGGGGAGGTTCAAAAGAAAATGAAGTTTGTTGATATAGCCCCCAGAAAGTCAGATCTTTCAGGATGTGTGAAAAAGTGCATTAAACAGGAAATGGGGATTACAGCTAAGTTTTCTTAATGCTTTTATTTTCTAAAATATACCCAAAGAATATATATATATGTATATATATATATATAAATTTAGAATAAAATATCATCTTTTATAAAATAGTAAATTTTTAAACAACTAAAAGTTCCAGTAAAAGAGGAGCAGATTGAAGGGGTGATGGGCAAGTTTAGTGACTTATGCAGATCTTAGAACAGAAGGGAGCCCAGGAGGGAAATATGAGTGAGGCAGGAATTAGACGCAGGCTTTCCTCCAAACCTCAGATCATTTGGAAGAGTAAAAAGAAAACCAGGAGATGGAAAAGACTCGTAGCTGACCAATCAACAATGTCTGAGCACCTACTGTATGCAAACTGCTATGCTAGATACTATAGGAGAGATTCCAATGAATACGACAGGGTTTCTATCACCATATAAACTTGTATTTTTGAGGAGGAAATAGACTCGATAGCAAGTGCATCCTCCTCTTCTTCTTGAGGGAAGAAATCTTTTAAAATTATGATGCTAATTCTCCTCGAAGTATCCTTTCCATACCAAGTACATCAGGAGTATCAGGGCTGATAATGAAAATGCAGGTTCCCAAGCCTCTCCATCCTTGATGAATCAGCATGTCTGAAGCCTAGAGCCAAGGGATTTGGCTTTTTAAAAATAATTTGTTTATTTTTAATCAAAGGAATATTGCTCTATAATATTTGTTGGTTTCTGTCAAATATCAACATGAATCAGCCATAGGTGTATATATATATGTCCCCTCCCTCTTGAACCTCCCTCCCTTCTCCCACCCCATCCCACCCCTCTCTGTTGTCACAGAGCCCCAGTTTGAGTGCTCTGAGTCACACAACAAATTCCCACTGGCTATCTGTTTTACATAGAGTAATGTAGATGTTTCGTGTTACTATCTCCATACATCCCACCCTCTCCTTGGGATTTGGCTTTTAATCAAGCGCTTGGAGGTGATTCTTAGGCACAATTTAAAATGTTAGAACTCATGCTGCTTTATGGTAGCTACTAAATGAATTCAAAGAGAAATTACTTTTGACTGGAGGATGAGGATGGATAGTTTCACAGAGGAGAATTTGAGCGAAGGCTTTGGCTGAGTTTTGCTGCCTGTGGCCAAGGGGATGTGCTGTTCCAGGGCGAGAAATGGCTGGTCCAAGGCAGTGAAACTCGTGAGGAACCAGTGACTGCAGCACAGGGTGGAGATGACGGTGCTGAGGTTTCTGGCAGACACGGGCTGCAGGCCCACCAGGCAACATGTTTCCCACTCTGCAATTTCACTGGCACCTCTTCCATGCCCAACTAGCGTGACGGCGAAGGAGAATGTCACCTCAGAAAGCTGGCTTGGCTTGGTGCCCACTTGTCCCCGAGTGAGCTCAGCTCACTCGCTTTTTGCCTTCTGTTAAGTCAGCTGTTTTCTGAATTCAAATAGAAGCTTGAGGATGTCTTGCCACTCGGGATGGGATTGTGCTGTTTTCCCTGCTTGAGATACCACAAGTGGACTGCATTTCCAAATAGACAGCTGCCCTCTCAATGCCTGCCTCACTAGGGCAGGCAGGCCAGCGGGGGGCCAGGCCAGCCCCAGGGACTCCAGGCAGGTTTGCCATCTCTGGTGGTGCCTGCAGAGACTGAGTGAAGAGCAGCAGGGAGATCAGATGTTACCACAGAGCACAAGTGCCCAGATCAGCCGTTGGGTCTGCAAGTGGATTGGTACCTCCCTTCCTAGGCCACCTGGATGTTGTCAGTCAACAACCAGCATTTGTGGTGACCAACACTACTGTTGAGTCAGCACTGTCTGCTTCCACCCCTTTCTCAGTTTCTAGCTGATGCTATTCGAGGTATACCAGAGGTGAGAGTCTGGTGCTCATTCCCCCTGGGGCCTGGGCTTACCACTCTGTACTCACCATGACAACTCCAGCGAAGCTGACTGCCTGCCATTATCATGGTGGAGGAGAAGAACACAATGAGCTGCTACATGCAGGCACCATGTGAGGGACGTGGAGATGTCCCCTCCTGGAATGGGACATCCTGGACATCAGCCTCAGCGGGCTGCCTCCCGCAAGGCCACGTGCACATCCAGTGACTGAAGGCAGGTGTAGAAAAGCCTGGCTATTTGGCCCAACTCAGATGGGCCTCCTAATCCTGTTTTCATTCATTTCCTTCCACAGGTGCCAATCCTACAGGCATTCCCTCCCAAACACTCAGTCTTAATTCTGTTTCAGAGTCAGTTTCAAGAGAATGCAGCTTGCAGCACATGAATCTGAGTTTGAGCTTGACTAATGAGGAGTTCCGTGACCTTGGAGAAGCAAGAACTTATTTTCTCTAAGACTTCATTTCCTTATCTGCAAAATGGGAATCCTAGAAACTTCTTCATAGGATGGTTGTAAGTGCATGCACACAGCTGGTGCAGTGTAATAACTCATAAATTCTAGATCTCATAATATTGGGCAGGTTATATAACTTCAGTGAGCCTTAGATACTTTATCTGCAAATAAGAACAATATCACTTGCATCTTAGGACTTCTTTTTAAACTGAAGTAATATAACTGATTGACAATATTGTGTTAGTTTCAAGTATACAGCGTAGTGATTCGGTATATCTCAGGATTTTGGTAAGTATTGTATGATAGACGTACTGTGTTAGGTAGTCAATAGATATACCCTTTCCCCCTATTTTTTCCTTTAAAGTATCAATAGTATCTTTATGTGGTGGTGGTGGTTTAGTCACTAAGTTGTGTCCTACTCTTGAGACCCCATGGACTACAGCCTGCCAGGCTCCTCTGTGCATGGGATTTTCCAGGCAAGAATACTGGAGTGGGTTGCCATTTCCTTCTCCAGGGGATCTTCCTGACCCATGCATCAAACCTGGGTCTGCTGCATTGCAGGCAGAGTCTTTACTGACTGAGCTAGGAGGAAAGCCACCTTTATATAGTTAATTTGAAAAATAATTCCTGTTTGTATTTATTGTTTGCCCTTTTTCTTTATTCTGAATACATTCAGAATAGAACACATTCATATTTAGAGGAGGAAAACTAAAGAGCAGAAAAGTGGAGTTAGGTTGGAGACCTGGTTTTGTGGCTCTCTTCTTTTCAATCAGGCCAAAGGTAAACTCCACCAGGAAGCTCACTCTGACTGACTCAACACATTCTGCAAACTGCTCATACGAACTTTAATTTCCTCCTTTTTCCTTGGTTCACTTTTGTAATCCTTCTGGGAATTAGAGGATTTTTATTTTCACATTGTAAATCTCTGAGAAGCTGGGAAGGTACCTGCTTTTTAAAGAGGGTCCCTCTACCTGAGCACTGTTATCTACGTTCCTTGGGAATGTCTATTTGTTTCTGTACTAGTTAATAGTGACCCACTCTTCCAGTAATGTTGAGTATTGCTCGAGCTCTAGAAGACGCTAACTTGGCAAAGAATATGAGAGCCAGATGGGGTCTTCTGAGCCACCTCATCCAACTGTCATCTTACCCATAAGGAAAGTTTGTTCATGTCAGCTCTGGTTTTAAATAGCTCCTGTGGAATTTTCCTAGTCCCATCTTTATTATGTTTTCTCCATTTTATAATTTGATTGTCAATTAGTCTATTTTTTGTATCTGATTTAAAGCTTGGTCAGTTCTAGGAACACTGTCTTATGCTGACACCTACTGGACAGTTTGGAAAATAACCAGTTCCCAGAGCACTACCATTTGTTAAGAACAGAGGCAGAGAAACTATGTCTTCCTCCTTGCATTCATTTTTAATGAGCGTCTTTCTTACAACTATCCTAGTTTCACATTATTATTTCTCTCTTCTCCAACTAAACCTAATGTCCCATATTAGATTTCAGATTTCTTGGGTGTGGAGATTCTGTCCAGTTAATATTCTAAAACCTATAGTACCTTTAAACAATGTCCTTCTGTAGGTTTAAAGTGAAGTCGCTCAGTCGTGTCCGACTCTTTGCGACCCCATGGACTGTAACCTATCAGGCTCCTCTGTCCATGGGATTTTCCAGGCAAGAGTGCTGGAGTGGGTTGCCATTTCCTTCTCCAGGGGATCTTCCTGACCCAGGAATCGAACCCGGGTCTCCTGCATTGCAGGCAGACGCTTTACCGTCTGAGCCACCAGGGAAGCCCCCTGTAGGTTTACTTAAGGTTTAATGATGAGCAATAATCATAGTCATTACCTGTGACCTTAATTCTGCAAGCACTGTAGCTCTGAACAGCTGGCATGCCAAGGAATGGCAAGAGGCCATCTGATCTGGATCAAAACCTCTCACCAATGGTAGTAAGAACCATCCGGGATGAAGGATGTACATTCTTTCCTTGAAGGTTTCTCCTGGGATCACCATCCCAGAGAAAATTCATTCAAGTGTTTCACTGTCCTAATGCACCTCTCTCCTGCTTTTGAAGTTTCCTTTGTTTGCTCTCCTGTGGTCTGGCAATGATTAATCAAACCTTACTCACAAAACATACCAGTAGATTATATTCTAATCACTTCCTTTCCCACTCCTTTTCGCTGTACTTTTCTTTAGTTGATAATTTAATTTTTTAAAGTATAATGCTTTCTAGTGAGTTCTATAGTTTTCCCCATGTGGTAGATATATACAATTGAATATTTTTCAGCCATAAAAAAGAAATCCTACTATTTACAATGACAACATAGATCAACTTGGAGGGCAAGATACTAAGTAAAATATGCCAGACAGAGAGATAAATGTTATATAGAATCTATGGGATCAAAAAAAAAAAGTCAAACTCATAGAAACAGAGAGTAAAATGTTGTTTGCCAGGAGCTAAGGGTGGGGGAAATGGAAGTAAATATTGATCAAAGGGTATAAACTTGCAGTTGTGAGATAAGTTCTGAGGATCTGATGTACAGCATGGTGACTGTACTTAATGATGCTGTGTTGCATACTTGAAATTTACTGAGAGTAGATCTTAAGATTTCTCACCACACACACACATACACACACAACACACAAATATACACATACAGTAACTATGTGAGTCGGTGGTTGTGTTAGCTTGATTATGTAAACATTTTATAATGTACATATATATCATAAATTGTGTTGTATACTTTAAGTATATGTAATTTTATCTATCAATTACATCTCAATAAAGCTGAAAGGGAGACAGCACCCATGGTCTCAGCCTGATCTCCTCATCACCAGAAGTGGAGAACTGATAGATCCTATTGGTTATCTGGGGCTTGGAGGTGGAGCCGCTGAGGTACTGGACCAGGTAATCTTGGAAGGTGCCTTGATACCTGGAGTGAAGAGGTCAGGTAGGCTCAGGGAGGAGAAAGGGCATGGATTTGGAACTCCACAAGACTTAGGTTTGAAAACATGCTCTGCCACTTCCCTGTGGATCTCAGGCTCCTCTTTGCCTCAGATTCTTCATCTGTAGGTGAGAACAAGACCACTCTGAATGGTGCTTGTGACAAGTTAATGACACAGTGCTTGACACATTGTAGTTATTTCTGTGCAAGGTATTTCTGTTCCCTGTTGCAAAAGCTGTGCTGTTTACTTATGTCTGGCCCCGTGTGCTGTCTGAATAGCCCCCTGTTACCGGTTCTTTCATGTGATCGATGCCCGTTCTGGAGGTCTTCGGGGCTGAAGCCTTCGTCTCTTCAAGCTTTCTGGTTGCCATACACGAGAAACCAGGGTCTCTGCTTTCCTCTCAGACTCCTCAGTCATCCTGCGGTCCTTGAACTTTCAGACTTCTGAAAATGGTTCTGGGGGCTTATTTATTTAACCAGTATTTTTTGAGCTCCTGGAAAGTGGCAGCAGCATTGGTAGATCAGTGAAGAAAATATACAAAATTCCTGTCCTCACTGAGCTTTTATTCCAGGAGAAGAGGACAGAGAAGCAAGTAAAGTAGACAGTTTGTCAGGTCCACTGAAACAGATCAGAAATGCTAAGTAAAAAAACAGGCAAGACGGGTGATGGGGACTGTGCGTGTACAAGTGTGTGTGTACCTGGGGTGGTGGTTCCCTTGCTGCTCTTAGAGCTGTTTGGGGGACAGTGCTGCCCTGGGAGCCCTAGGCTTCTTGTGGTGACATAAATAGGGCTAAGAGTACACTGAGGCTGGTCCTGATGGCCTCAGGGAAGATAACGGCGTGGGCTGTGAGAAGCATGAATGGATCCCCTCTTCATTCATGTGAAAAGTGATGTGGAAGGGAGCAATGTGGGGAGGGCTTCCCTGATTTTAACTAGAGCCAGAGGAGTCAGTAGGTTTCCCTTTGATTTACAAAGTCCCTATGAAGTGGGGACTTCGTAAATGTTGAATTCTTGAAACTCAGACCCTGATAAGCATGGAAAAAGAAGAAGGAAATCAGATGTTGTCTTCTTCAAGGAGCCCATCGCATCCTTTGGAACATGAATCATCCCCTGAGAAAGCCCATCAGGGGACAGCCCTCTTCCTTCAGCGGCTACTGTAAGATGTGATAACCGGGAAATATCCCTAAGACAGTGTTGAGCAAATGAGACAGAGCAGAAGGGACACTGGCTGGGAGAGGAAAGTCTGCTTTTTTCCATTTGGCCAGCTCTTGGCTTGCTGCACTCATCCTTCCAAGTCTTTCTTTTCCACTTTGATGACGAGGCTGATCTCTAATGTCCATTTCTGATATAAAATCCATGACTTTAAGAAGTTAGAATTTTATCTCTGTTGGAGTTTTGAACAGAAAATAGAGGACTTGAGAGCATAGGCAGAATTTTCATGTTTTTTCCTTTTCAGTTGATTTTGGAAGAAAAGGATTTTGGGAAATAAGAGTTGGCTTTTGTTGTCCGTTTAGAGAAGAAGATTAGATTTCTTGGATAATAGCCTAGCCTATCAGAGTAGATCTTTCAAAGACTGTGAAGAGTTTGTTTGGCAGGAAAATTGCTGATTCATTCAAGAGGTTTTTTTTTTTTTCGTCTCAGTCTTCTGGAGGAGGAAGAAAAGAATTCTGGTAAACCAACTTAAATGCCCCCATTGTGCAGATGCCTGTTCCCTCTGGGCTAAATTAGGTGCTGCCTCCTCTGTTTCCACAGAGAGGTAAAGAGCAAGCTAGAACCAGGGGATAGAGAAAGGCAAACGGCCCCATGCAGGAGCAGTGTTGCTTATAAGATGAACATTACTTAAGTGTGTGATGAATGAATGACTAGATAGAAGAACGTTAGGAAGGAAGACCAACTAATAGGTAAAGGGAACTGGAGAAATCAGGACACACGACTAGGTTTTCATTAATCCTGGATCAAGTTTAAGAATTACTAAATGTGGTTTATGAGAACACAGAAAAGAAATCAGCATCAGGAGCCAGCCTGGCCTCAACAGGACTGGTCCTGCTAGCTATCTCACTTTTAGTCTCTAGACTTGTAGGTTGGGGGCAACCAGGAGACATAAGTCTATCTTAATTTCAGAAAAGCAACTAAAGTCCCCCTTGATCTTTTTTTGTTTAAGATGGTGAAGTGAAGTCCTGGTGATCATACTGTTAGGTTAATTTAAAGCTGATAGAAAGAACTTTGTTCAGTTAGTGTTGTGTGTATGTGTGTTAGTCTCTCAGTTGTGTCCAACTCTTTGTGACCCAATGGACTGTAGCCTGCCAGGTTCCTCTGTCCATGGAATTCTCCAGGCAAGAATTCTCCAGGGTATTCCTGACCCAGGGACTGAACCCAAGTCTCTCACATGGCAGGCAGAGTCTTTACCATCTGAGCCACCAGGGAAGCCCCAGTGAGTGTTGATTGTGGCATTTTTCTGACTGGAATGAGTTATCTAATGGAGGGCCTCAAGGTTAAGGCCTTGGTCTTAACTGTTCAACTTAAAAAAAAATCATTTTGAAATAATTATAGATTCACAGCAAATTGTAACAAAGAACATACAGGGAGATTGTATGTATGCTTTACCCCATTTCACCCAATGGCAACACTTTGCATAACTATAGTATGATATCACAACCAGAAATTGGTATTGGGACAATCCACCAAGCTTATAAAAATGAGCAGATTTCACCATTGTTGCGTTTCCTCAAAAGTGTTTGTGTGTGTGTGTGTGTATCTATATTTGTATCTCTGTCTGTATAGTTCTGTGCAACCTTATTAATGCGTGAATTCATGTAACACTGTCGTAATCAGCATACCACTTGAAAACTGCTAATCTGTTCTCCATTTCTGGAATTTTGTTATTTCAAGAATGTGGGCCAAAGAACTAAATAGACATTTCTCCAAAGAAGACATACGGATGGCTAACAAACACATGAAAAGATGCTCAACATCACTCATTATTAGAGAAATGCAAATCAAAACCACAATGAGGTACCACTTCACACCAGTCAGAATGGCTGTGATCCAAAAATCTGCAAGCAATAAATGCTGGAGAGGGTGTAGAGAAAAGGGAACCCTCCTACACTGTTGGTGGGAATGCAAACTAGTACAGCCACTATGGAGAACAGTGTGGAGATTCCTTAAAAAATTGCAAATAGAACTACCTTATGACCCAGCAATCCCACTTCTGGGCATACACACCGAGGAAACCAGAATTGAAAGAGACACATGTACCCCAATGTTCATCGCAGCACTGTTTATAATAGCCAGGACATGGAAACAACCTAGATGTCCATCAGCAGATGAATGGATAAGAAAGCTGTGGTACATATACACAATGGAGTATTACTCAGCCATAAAAAAGAATTCATTTGAATCAGTTCTGATGAGATGGATGAAACTGGAGCCGATTATACAGAGTGAAGTAAGCCAGAAAGAAAAACACCAATACAGTATACTAACACATATATATGGAATTTAGGAAGATGGCAATGACGACCCTGTATGCAAGACAGGGAAAGAGACACAGATGTGTATAATGGACTTTTGGACTCAGAGGGAGGGAGAGGGTGGGATGATTTGGGAGAATGACATTCTAACATGTATACTATCATGTAAAAATTGAATCGCCAGTCTATGTCTGATGCAGGATACAGCATGCTTGGAGCTGGTGCATGGGGATGACCCAGAGAGATGTTATGGGGAGGGAGGTGGGAGGGGGGGTTCATGTTTGGGAATGCATGTAAGAATTAAAGATTTTAAAATTTAAAAAATAAAAAAATAAATAAAATTAAAAAATATATATATAAATGGAATCATATAGCTTGCAATCTTCTGAGACTGGCTTTTCCCACTCAGCCTAATTCCCTTGTGATCCATCCAAATTGTCTTGAATTTCAATACTTTGTTGCTTTTTGTTGCTGAGTATTATTCCACTGTATGGAAATACTACAGTTTTTTTAACTTTTTTTTTTTTTTGCTGGAGGATATTTAGGTTGTTTCTCATTTATGACTATTATGAATAAAGCTGTTACGAGCATTTTTATATAGGTTTTGTTAGAACACAAGTTTTTGTTTCATTAGGATAAATGTCCAAGAGCGCATTTGCTGGATTATGTGGTAATTTTATGTTTAATTTCATAATACTTTGGCAAATTATTACCCAAAGTAGCTGTACTATTTTACATTCCTATTAGCAATGTGAGTGATTGAGTTTCTCTATATGCATGCCAGCATTTGACGTTTTCAGTATTTCTAATTTTAGTCACTCTCATATGTGCGTAGTAATACCTCACTGAGGTTTTAGTTTGTATTTCCCTAATGGCTAAGACCTGAAAAATTCCATGGACGGAGGAGCCTCGTGGGCTGCAGTCCATGGGGTCGCTAAGTCAAACACGACTGAGCAACTTCACTTTCACTTTTCACTTTCCTGCATTGGAGAAGGAAATGGCAACCCACTCTAGCGTTCTTGCCTGGAGAATCCCAGGGACGGGGAGCCTGGTGGGCTGCCGTCTGTGGGGTCGCACAGAGTCAGGCACGACTGAAGTGACTCAGCAGCAGCAGCAGCAGCAATGGCTAAGATGTTGAACATCTTTCATATGTGTATTTGCTCTCTGTATATCCTCTTCAATTAAATGTTTGTTTGTGTCTTTTGTGCATTTCTAATTGTATTGAATTGGATTATTTCTTACTGTTGAGTTTTGAGAGCTCTTCATATATTCTAGATACAAGTCTTTTATTGAATATATGATTTGTAAATACTTTCTCCTGATCTGTAATTTATCTTTATATACTCTTAACAGAGTCTTTGTTTCTTTTTTGATGCAATTTAATAAAAATTATTTATTTTTAATTGGAGGATAATTGGCAGGGTCTTTGACTGAGCAAAAGTTTTACACTTTGATGAAGTCCAGTTTATCAAATTTTTCTTTAAGGGATCATGTTTTTGTTGTCAAGTCTAAAAACTCTTCTCCTAATCTTAAAGGTACTCTTCTGTTTATTTTCTAAAAATTTTATTGTTTTATATTGTATTGGTCAAAAAGTTCATTTGAGTATGTCCGTAAGTATTTATGGAAAAATCTGAATTAACTTTTTGGCCAACCCAATATTTTACCTTTAAGTCTGCAATTCATTATAACTTAATTTGTTTAACTTTTCTTTTGGTGTGTGTGTGTTTACCTTTTCAGTTCAAAGAGGTTGAATATATGTGAGGCATGTAGGTGACACAAGCAGCTGGAATATAGTGATGAAACCAGTAAGATACAACATATAAGCATGCAATATCAGAGAGAGTTTAGTGTGGTGACTAAGAAAGTGGGCTCTGGAGCCAGACTGCTTTGATTCAAATGCCTGAGCTGCCTAGAAGGCTTTGGGGGAAGTTCCGTAATCTTTCTTATGTCTTAGATTCTGCATCTGCAAAATAGGATTAGAGAAGAGTACTTGCCTTATATGATTATTGTGAGAGCTTAGCAAGAAAATGAACACTTAGATCCAAACTCCAAGAAATGACACTTATTATTATTGAAACCAGACATTGGTTTAAACGCTGGACAGTTACAGGGGAGATATGACAAAATAGGAAATCATGTGAAAAAATCCAGTATATAGAAAGAAGTAGAGAGATAGACTTAACTTAATTGAGAATTTTAACTTGAATGTCTGCTGAATTTTTGTCCAGTTGTGTGTGTTTATAAATATATGTGTTCATCCAGAAATGGCAAGATTTATGCAGTATCAAAATGACAAGGCATTTAAATCCATTCAGTGGAAATCAGAGTCCATTTAGGACTGTGCATGTACTCAAAATGCAATTTTTTCCACATATTCTTGTTGAGATTATATTAATACACAGCAAAGTCATTGTTTTAGGTTATCAGTTATAAGAAAACGGTCAGTCAGTATTTCTGTGCAAGTGTAGTAATCCAGCATAGGCTAAAAGGACACTGACAGAATTCATTATCATAGTATGATGTGAAGTCAAACTACATAGTTGAAATTCTCAACTTCTTGTGGTGGGGACTTCTGGGTTCCCAGCCCTCAGCACCATGAACAGAATGTTGGGGCATGGATCATAATTATGGGGTCTGCTTTTGCTGAAAATGAGGAATGAGGGAGATGTAGACAGAAGATGATTGAGTAGATGGAGAAGCGGTTACCAGAAGTGACAAGAAGAATCTATTACAAATACTAGATATTAGAAGGGTGTGGGAGAGCAAGCAGACAGTGCCTCAGATTACCAGAAAGAAGTGGGACCCCTTTGGACTCTGTGGTCATTACAAGAAGCAGCAGAGGGTCACTGGGCAATTCACACGGTCTCTCAGTGCCTGGGTTTCTTTTTCTGCCACATAATAAAAATAGTGTCTACCCCACAAACTCCATGGGTTGTTGTGAAGAATACATTTACATGAAATTTCCTTAAATAAAACATGAATATATGACATTGTTATTGTTTCATGGTGGATCTTTTGTCATTATTTTTATGGAATATATTCTTTTTAAACATTTTTATTGGAGTTAGTTGATTTAAAATGTTGTGCTAGTTTCTGCTGTACAACGAAGTGAATCAGATGTACATATACACATACATAATCTTTTTTTAGCTTCTTTTCCAATATAGGTCGTTACAGAGTATTGAGTAGAGTTCCTCGTGCTGTACAGTAAGTCCTTATTAGTGTTCTATTTTTCTATTTTATATCTAGCAGTGTGTACATGTCAATCCCAAGCTCCCTGTTTGTCCCCCGTACCCCACTTACCCCCTGGTAACTATTAGTTTGTTTTCTACATCTGTAACTCTATTTCTGTTTTGTAGTTAAGTGCACTTGTACTTTTTTTAAAAGATGGAATATGCTCTTAAGAACTAGCACGATCTCTTTCTCCAACTCTGTGCCTTACTAAATTCCTTAGATTTGGAGGAGGGAGGGTTCCCTGCTCTGCCTCATTTAGCAGTGTCTCAGCCGTGTAGCAAAACTGGGTTTGCCAGATATACTCTTTTGTCTCAGTGACTGCTGCTTGATGTTTTTGGTCTGGGTAATTATGCTGACTCTCCTCTCCTAAATCTCTAATGTATGGAACTGAAATGGCTTCTTCACACTATGCCTTGCCACATCTCACATGTTTATGGGCCTGAAAAAATATGGATCCTAACTCTATGCAAGAAAACAGACTTTACTTTGTTTTAATATTTTATAATATACTTATACTTTAAAGTATACTTATACTTTAATAAAAGTGTAAGCACCCAAGGTTAACAGATGTAAAGTATTATAAACAGAATGGATAAACAAGACCCTACTGCAGAAATAGAGGAAAAGAATAGAATGAGGAACACTAGAGACCACTTCAAGAAAATTAGAAGTATCAAGGGAACATTTTTTAAATTCATTTTTTTTAATAGAAGGATAATTGCTTTACAGGATTGCATTGTTTTCTGCCAAACCTCAACATGAATCAGCCATAGGTATACATATATCCCCTCCCTTTTGAAACTCCCTCCCATATCCCTCCCCATCCCACCCCTCTGGGTTGATACAGAGCCCCTGTTTGAGTTTCCTGAGCCATACAGCAAATTCCTGTTGGCTATCTATTTTACATATGGTAATGTAAGCTTCCATGTTACTCTTTCCATACATCTCACCCTCTTCTGCCCTTTCCCAATGTCTGTAAGTCTATTCTCTATCTCTGTTTCTCCCTTATTGCCCTGTAAATAAATTTTTCAGTACCATTTTTCTAGATTCCGTATATATGTGTTAGAATATGGTATTTATCTTTCTCTTTCTGACTCACTTCACTCTGTGTAATAGATTCTAGGTTCATTCACCTCATTAGAACTGACTCAAATGCATTCCTTTTTATGGCTGAATAATATTCCATTGTGTATATGTACTGCTCCTTCTTTATCCATTCATCTGTTGATGGAAGTCTAGGTTGGGCATGATAAAATACAGAAATGGTAAGGACCTAACTTAGAATGCAGTACTTGGATGCAATCTAAAAAAATGACAAAATGATCTCTGTTCATTTCCAAGACAAACCATTCAATATCACAGTAATCGAAGTCTATGCCCCAACCAGTAACGCTAAAGAAGCTGAAGTTCAATAGTTCTATGAAGACCTACCTACAGGACCTTTTATAACTAACACCCCCAAAAGATGTCCTTTTCATTATATGGGATTGGAATGCAAAAGTAGGAAGTCAAGAAACAGGAGTAACAGGCAAATTTGGCCTTGGAGTACAGAATGAAGCAGGACAAAGGCTAACAGAATTTTGACAAGAGAACACACTGGTCATAGCAAACACCCTCTTCCAACAACACAAGAGAAGACTCTACACATGGACATCACCAGATGGTCAACACTGAAATCAGATTGATTATATTCTTTGCAGCCAAAGATGGAGAAGCTCTATACAGTCAGCAAAAACAAGACCAGGAGCTGACTGTGGCTCAGATCATGAACTCCTTATTGCCAAATTCAGACTTAAATTGAAGAAAGTAGGGAGAACCACTAGACCATTCAGGTATGACCTAAATCAAATCCCTTATGATTATACAGTGGAAATAAGAAATAGATATAAGGGCCTAGATCTGATAGATAGAGTGCCTGATGAACTATGGACTGAGGTTCATGATATTGTACAGGAGATAGGGATCAAGACCATCCCCATGGAAAAGAAATGCAAAAAAGCAAAATGGCTGTCTAGGAAGGCCTTAGAAATAGCTGTGAAAAGAAGAGAAGCAAAAAGCAAAGGAGAAAAGGAAAGATAAAAGCATCTGAATGCAGAGTTCCAAAAAATAGCAAGGAGAGATAAGAAAGCCTTCTTCAGTGATCAATGCAAAAAAATAGAGGAAAACAACAAAATGGGAAAGACTAGAGATCTCTTCAAGAAAATTAGAGATACCAAGGGAACATTTCATGCAAAGATGGGCTCGATAAAGGACAGAAATGGTATGGACTTAACAGAAGCAGAAGATATTAAGAAGAGGTGGCAAGAATACACAGAAGAACTGTACAAAAAAGATCTTCACGACCAAGGTAATCACAATGGTGTGATCACTCACGTAGAGCCAGACATCCTGGAATGTGAAGTTAAGTGGGCCTTAGAAAGCATCACTATGAACAAAGCTAGTGGAGGTGATGGAATTACAGTGGAGCTATTTCAAATCCTGAAAGATGATGCTGTGAAGGTGCTGCACTCAATATGCCAGCAAATTTGGAAAACTCAGCATTGGCCACAGGATTGGAAAAGGTCAGTTTTCATTCCAATCCCAAAGAAAGGCAATGCCAAAGAATGCTCAAACTACCGCACAATTGCCCTCATCTCACATGCTAGTAAAGGAATGCTCAAAATTCTCCAAGCCAGGCTTCAGCAATACATGAACCGCGAACTTCCTGATGTTCAAGCTGGTTTTAGAAAGGCAGAGGAACCAGAAATCAAATTGCCAACATCTTCTGGATCATGGAAAAAGCAAGAGAGTTCCAGAAAAACATCTATTCTATTTTTTTGACTATGCCAAAGCCTTTGACTGTGTGGATCACAATAAACTGTGGAAAATTCTGAAAGACATGGGAATAACAGACCACCTGATCTGCCTCTTAAGAAACCTATATGTAGGTCAGGAAGCAACAGTTAGAACTGGACATGGAACAGAGACTGGTTCCAAACAGGAAAAGGAGTACGTCAAGGCTGTATATTGTCAGCCTGCTTATTTAACTTCTATGCAGAGTACATCATGAGAAACGCTGAACTGGAAGAAGCACAAGCTGGAATCAAGATTGCCGGGAGAAATATAAATAACCTCAGATATGCAAATAACACCACCCTTATGGAAGAAAGTGAAGAGGAACTAAAAAGCCTCTTGACGAGAGTGAAAGAGGAAAGTGAAAAAGTTGGCTTAAAGCTCAACATTCAGAAAACAAAGGTCATGGCATCTGGTCCCATCACTTCGTGGGAAATAAATGGGGAAACAGTGGAAATAGTGTCAGACTTTATTTTGGGGGGCTCCAAAATCACTGCAAATGGTGACTGAAGCCATGAAATTAAAAGACCCTTACCACTTGGAAGAAAAGCTATGACCAACCTATGTAGCATATTGAAAAGCAGAGACATTAGTTTGCCAGCAAAGGTCCATCTAGTCAAGGCTATGGTTTTTCCAGTGGTCATGCATGGATGTGAGAGTTGGACTGTGAAGAAAGCTGAGTGCTTAAGGATTAATGCTTTTGAACTGTGGTGTTGGAGAAGACTTTTGAGAGTCCCTTGAACTGCAAGGAGATCCAACCAGTCCATTCTGAAGGAGATCAGCCCTGGGATTTCTTTGGAAGGAATGATGCTAAAGCTGAAACTCCAATACTTTGGCCACCTCATGCGAAGAGTTGACTCATTGGAAAAGACTCTGATGCTGGGAGGGATTGGGGGCAGGAGGAGAAGGGGATGACAGACGATGAGATGGCTGGATGGCATCACTGACTCGATGGATGTGAGTCTGAGTGAACTCTGGGAGTTGGTGATGGACAGGGAGGCCTGGCGTGCTGCGATTCATGGGGTTGCAAAGAGTCGGACACGACTGAGCAACTGAACTGAACTGAACTGAAGGACCTAACAGAAGCAGAAGAGATTAAGAAGAGGTAGCAAGAATACAAAGAACTATACAAGAAAGATCTTAATGACCTGGATAACGACTATGGTGTGGTCATTCACTTAGAGCCAGACATTCTGGAGTGCGAAGTTAAGTGGGTCTTAGGAATCACTACTACAAACAGAGCTAGTGGAGGTGATGGAATTCCAGCTAAACTGTTTAAAATCCTAAAAGATGATGCTGTTAAAGTGCTGCACTGAATATGTGAGCAAATTTGGAAAACTCGGCAGTTGCCACAGGACTGGAAAAGCTGTTTTCATTCCAATCCTAGAGAATGGCAATGCCAAAGAATATTCAATCTACCATACAGTTGCACTCATTTCACATGCTGGCAGCTCATGCTTAAAATCCTTTAAGCTAGGCTTCAGCAGTATCTGAACCCAGAACTTCCAGATGTATGCACTGGATTTCAAAGAGGCAGAGGAACCAAGATCAAATTGCCAACATTTGTTGAATCATGAAGAAAGCAAAGGAGTTTCAGAAAAATGCTTACTTCTGCTTCGTTGACTACTAAAAAGCCTTTGACTGTGAGGATCACAACAAACTGGAAAAATCTTAAAGAGATGGGAATACCAGACCACCTTACCTGCTTCCTGAGAAACCTGTGTGCAGGTCAAGAAGCAACAGTTAGAACTATACATGGAACAGCTGACTGTTTTGAAGTTGGGAAAGGAGTACTTTAAGGGTATATATTGTCACCCTGTTTATTTAACTTCTATGCAGAGTACATTATGTGAAATGCCAGGCTGGATAAATCACAAGGTGGAATCAAGATTTCCAGAAGAAATATCAACAACCTGAGATATACAGATGATACCATTCCAATGGCAGAAAGTGAAGAGGAGCTAAAGAGCATCTTGATGAGGGTGAAAGAGGAGAGTGAAAAAGCTCGCTTAAAACTCAACATTTAAAAAGCTAAGATCATGGCATCTGGTCCCATCACTTCATGGCAAATATAAGGGAAAAAAATGGAAACAGTGACAGATTTTATTTTTGGGGGTTCCAGAATCACTGCAGATTGTGACTACAGCCATGTAATTAAAAGATACTTGCTCCTTGGAAGGAGAACTATGACAAACCAGACAGTACTAATAGGCAGAGATATCACTTTACTGACAAAGGTCCATCTAGTCAAAGCCATGGTTTTTCCACTAGTCATGTACAGATATGAGAGTTGGACTGAAAAGGAGGCTGAGTGCCAAAGAATTGGATACTTTTGAACTGTGGTGCTGGAGAAGACTCTTGAAAGTTCCTTGGACAGCAAGGAGATCAAAATAGTCATTCAAAAGGAACTCAACTCTGAATATACATTGGAAGGACTGATGCTGAAGCTGAAGCTCCAATACTTTGACCACCTGATGCGAAGAGTTGACTCATTGGAAAAGACCCTGATGCTGGGAAAGATTGAAGACAAAAGAAGAAGGGGGCAGCAGAGGATAATATGGTCGATTCAATGGACATGAATTTGAGCAGTCTCTGGGAGGTAGTGGAGGACAGAGGAGTCTGGGGTGCTGCAGTCCATGGGATCAAGAGTCAGACACGACTTAGTAACTGAACAACAACAACAACTATATAGCACAGAGAACTATATTCAGTATCCTATGATAAACCATAATGGAAAAGAATATGAAAGAATGTATCTTATGTATAACGGAATCACTTTGCTGTATAGTAAAAAATTAACACAGCATTGTAAATTGACTACATTTCAATGAAAAAGAGAATAAGTAGCTGAATATTAGCCCACATTCCATTATGAAGTACAAATATAGATTCACTTTACTTAGATACAGCTGAAAATTGTGTGTGTACATGTGTGGAATAGGTTGAAGAAGACACTATTTTTTTTAAGGTACCATAAATTTGTCTGTTTTTTGCAGAAAGCAGTATTCTTTCAGGTTTGCTGTTATGATCATTATTACCTTCAATTTTTAGCTATTTAACTGAGAGTTACAGAATTAATCTTTCGGGGAGGGTATTTTGAGGGAAGAAAGTCCACTGACCACAGAGTCCCTTAATCAAGTATGAAAACATGAGGAGAGAAATGCCAACAGTGGGCAAAATAAAGACCTTGCAATAATTTCAAATTTTCTTAATTTGAACATTTATTTGCTATTCATATTTGATTTCCCCATTGTAACCTCATTAAAATAGGGTAATATGTATATCAAGAGAAGAGACATATATTTATTTAATGATTTGAGAAAGCACTGGGAAGGCTGTTTTGATGAAAATGTTTCTCAGAGCTCTGCTACATAATTTTGAAAATCCACCATTAGAGAATCCTTCATTTGGGAGTACCATTATCTAGGAGAGATACCTAATAAGCTGCTGTCAATCAAGAAAACATATTCAGTTCAGTTCAGTCACTCAGTGGTGTCTGACTCTTTGTGACCCCAAGAATCATAGCAAGCCAGGTCTCACGGTCCATCACCAACTCCCAGAGTTCACTCAGACTCACGTCCATCGAGTCAGTGATGCCATCCAGCCATCTCATCCTCTGTCGTCCCCTTCTCCTCCTGCCCCCAATCCCTCCCAGCATCAGAGTCTTTTCCAGTGAGTCAACTCTTCACATGAGGTGGCCAGAGTACTGGAGTTTCAGCTTTAGCATCATTCCTTCCAAAGAAATCCCAGGGCTGATCTCCTTCAGAATGGACTGGTTGGATCTCCTTGCAGTCCAAGGGACTCTCAAGAGTCTTCTCCAACACCACAGTTCAAAAGCATCAATTCTTTGGCACTCAGCCATCTTCACAGTCCAACTCTCACATCCATGCATGACCACTGGTAAAACCATAGCCTTAACTAGACGGACCTTAGTCAGCAAAGTAATGTCTCTGCTTTTCAATATACTATCTAGGTTGGTCATAAGTTTTCTTCCAAGGAGTAAGCGTCTTTTAATTTCATTGCTGCAGTCACCATCTGCAGTGATTTTGGAGGCCAGAAAAATAAAGTCTGACACTGTTGCCACTGTTTCCCCATCTATTTCCCACGAAGTGATGGGACCAGATGCCATGATCTTCATTTTCTGAATGTTGAGCTTTAAGCCAACTTTTTCACTTTCCTCTTTCACTTTCATCAAGAGGCTTTTTAGTTCCTCCTTACTTTCTGCCATAAGGGTGGTGTCATCTGCATATCTGAGGTTATTGATATTTCTCCCGGCAATCTTGATTCCAGCTTGTGCTTCTTCCAGTCCAGCGTTTCTCATGATGTACTCTGCATAGAAGTTAAATAAGCAGGCTGACAATATACAGCCTTGATGTACTCCTTTTCCTATTTGGAACCAGTCTGTTGTTCCATGTCCAGTTCTAACTGTTGCTTCCTGACCTGCATTCAGATTTCTCAAGAGGCAGGTCAGGTGGTCTGGTATTCCCATTTCTTGAAGAATTTTCCACAGTTTATTGGGATCCACACAGTCAAAGACTTTGGCATAGTCAAAAAAGCAGAAATAGATGTTTTTCTGGAACTCTCTTGCTTTTTCCACGATCCAGCAGATGTTGGCAATTTGATCTCTGGTTCCTCTGCCTTTTCTAAAACCAGCTTGAACATCTGCAAGTTCATGGTTCACGTATTGCTGAAGCCTGGCTTGGAGAATTTTGAGCATTCCTTTACTAGCGTGTGAGATGAGTGCAGTTATGTGGTAGTTTGAGCATTCTTTGGCATTGCCTTTCTTTGGGATTGGAATGAAAACTGACCTTTTCCAGTCCTGTGGCCAATGCTGAGTTTTCCAAATTTGCTGGCATATTGAGTGCAGCACCTTCAAAGCATTATCTTTCAGGATTTGAAACAGCTCAACTGGAATGCCATCACCTCCACTAGCTTTGTTCATAGCGATGCTTTCTAAGGCCCACTTGACTTCACATTCCAGGATGTCTGGGTATAGGTGAGTTGATTACACCATCGTGATTATCCAGGTTGTGAAGATCTTTTTTGTACAGTTCTTCTATGTATTCTTGCCACCTTTCTTAATATCTTCTGCTTCTGTTAGGTACAGACCATTTCTGTCCTTTATCGAGCCCATCTTTGTATGAAATGTTCCCTTAGTGTCTTTAATTTTTTTGAAGAGATCTCTAGTCTTTCCCATTCTGTTGTTTTCCTCTATTTCTTTGCATTGATCACTGAGGAAGCCTTTCTTATCTCTTCTTGCTATTTTTTGGAACTCTACATTCAGATGCTTATATTTTTCCTTTTCTCCTTTGCTTTTCACTTCTCTTCTTTTCACAGCTATTTGTAAGGCCTCCCCAGACAGTCATTTTGCTTTTTTGCATTTCTTTTCCATGGCGATGGTCTTGATCCCTGTCTCCTGTACCATGTCACGAACCTCAGTCCATAGTTCATCGGGCACCCTATCTATCAGATCTATTCCCTTAAATCTGTTTCTCACTTCCACTGTATAATCATAAGGGATTTGATTTAGGTCATACCTGAATGGTCTAGCGGTTTTCCCTACTTTCTTCAATTTAAGTCTGAATTTGGTAATAAGGAGTTTATGATCTGAGCCACAGTCAGCTCCCAGTCTTGTTTTTGCTGACTGTTTAGAGCTTCTCCATCTTTGGCTGAAAAGAATATAATCAATTACAAGGCCACAAAATATTATCACAAAGCACAGGCTCTGAAGTCAGAGGGAATAAGGATTGAATTTGGCTTTGGCACTTACTTAGTAACTGTGAGATTCTGGGAAAATTACTTATCTTTTCTGAGTCCCAATTTCTTCATCTGTAAAATGGGGTTAATAATGGCTACCGCATGAAAGACATAATTTAAATGAGCTGATATATTTGAAGAACCTAATATAACACTTAAAGTAGGCTCTTAGTACATTGCAATGAAAATCATTAGCAATAGTAGGAATGTTTCATTTGAATTGGGGTCTGCATAGCTTTGGCGGTACATGAAGAAATTCCACGAGGTATACCGATTCAGAAAATTTCAAAGGAGTCCACTTCCAGATTTTACACACACACACATACGCACATACGTAAATGACTCTTTGTGATTCCATGGACTGTAGCCCACCAAGCTCTCTGTCTGTGGAATTCTCCAAGCAAGAATACTGGAGTGAATTGCCATTTCCTTCTCCAGGGGTCTTCCCAACCCAAGGACTGAACCTGGGTCTCCTGCGTTGCAGGTGGATTCTTTACCATCTGAGCCACCAGGGAAGCCCTTATATATATATATATATATTTTTTTTTTTTTCTTTCCTTTTCTGTATTTGTCTGCTTCTTTACAAATGCACCTGTATCCGGCTGCTTCTCCTTTTCTATCTTCCAGAATTACCCTTCTGCTTTACAGGAGAGGTCTCATCCAACCCAAACCATATGTTCTCTTGGGTGTGGAAGCCTCTGGGACACCAAGCAGAGGTAACTAAAACTACAAGTATTTGAGAGCTCCCTTTAATCGAAATGGCACCATGAACCAAAAGTAATAGGGTATCACGTCTCTCCCTGTCCTGTGCTTATCTCTGTTAAGAGCAATGCATAACTATTACAAAATGAATGTATTCCCACAAAATTCGTATGTTGAAATCTTCACTCCCAATCTAATGGTATTTGGAGGCAAAGTCTTTGCAAAATAATTAGGTCCTGAGGGTAGAGCCCTCATGAATAGAATTAATGCCTTTATAAGAAGACATATGGGAGCCTGCTCTCTCTTTGTCTGTTATATGGGATTACAGTAAGAAGATGACCCTCATCACATACCAGCTCTTCTGGGCCCTTGTTCTTAGACTTCTTGGGCTCCAGAACTGTGAGAAATATGTGCTTCTTGTTTAAACAGCATAGTCTATGGTAGTTTGTTATAGTAGCCTGCATGGATTCAGACAATGCCTTAAACAGATATGCTGCTTATATATTTGGATGTTTTTTATTTCAGGTATACAAAGGAATTATGCAGTGTGGGGTGTTGATTTTTTTTTTTTTTTGTCTTAACTGGCAAAGAAGGTATTGTTCCTGAGAAAAGAAACTCTTGAGAACAGAGTAAAAAGAACATTACTTGGAAATATTGAAGATGGCAGCACCTTATTTGCCCAGGTGACAAACTTATGATGGATTTCTGTACTTAGCTAGTTAGCTATCTTGAAATATTCAAGATTTGTAAGAAGCATGCTGGGAAATGCCACTCTACTATGAAACACCCTTTTTCTGCAAATTCGCCATCTCAGTAATGAGGATGAGCTCAGTGAATATGCTCATTTATCTGCATTTTAGTCTAGTCTCACTGGTATAATTTGCATGATTTCAAGGTAAAAAGACCCACAATGCTCATTTTTTAAGAAGGTGAAAGTTTTCTGCTCTCTGTCACTCATCAGTCACTTTTATGCTCATTTATTAAATCCTATGATATGCTTATTACATGTCTTAGCTTGGACTACAGTAACAGAATATCAGAGACTAGGGGGCTTCAACAACAGAAATGTATTTTCTTGTAGTTCTAGAGGCGAAAGTCTGAGATCAAGATGCCAGCATGGTCCAGTTCTAGTGAGGTCCCTCTTCCTGGCAAAACTTTATGACCTTCTCACAGGTGCTTTTCTCCAAATAATGTCACATTGTGGGGTGGCATTAGGGCTTCAACCTAGGAGTGTTAGGGGGATAAAACTCAGTCCAAAGCATTAGGCTTAAGTAACTCAACAGGAATACGTTGCAGATTATACTTTAAATAATGTGCTCAACAGTTCTTAATGCACAGTTTTTAAGCCTGTACTTATTCACGACTGAGTTCTTTTTCTTGTAGTCAATTTACATAAAATATTTAAACTATATTCTTAATAGCAGAACATTTATTTAGCTTTAAAAGCAAATCAAAATCTTCCCCAAATGCAAATCTGTCTAAAACTGTATAAAATGACCTAAGTAAAATATGTTACATATTTAGAAAACAGCCTGATTTAATTAGTATTAATCTCTCCTTTGCAAATGTTAATATACTGATTCCAATTTGTGAAATGTGTAATTACATCAACATATTTGACTTTAACCAACTTTGGGAAGAAATCACTTATATACCAATAAATATCCTCTACTATCTGTGTCTGTTTTTCTGTCATATCTTTGCTGTGCATTTTGAGATGTCCTTACAAATGAAATGCAATATTTATATATGTCCTTTTTTTACATAGGGAAAAGTCCTAAAATACACAATTTACAATTTTCTTTTTAACCCCAGTTTCATCTATTTTAGCTCCATAAGCAAGAAGCCTCTTAGAAAAAATTGAACAGTATAATCAATAGCATATGATAAGACTTGGTTAAGATTTTTTGGTTCGTATTTCCAAGAAATTGAGAAAATTATAAACTCTAGTGCTTGTGTTTTTTTTTTTTTTATTTTTCCCCAATTCTTTGCTTTCAGTAAAATAAGAGGATTTATCCAAGTTGTCATTAGGTAGAAAATTAAAATTTTTTTTGATAATAGATCACTATGCTCTTTTTGACATATAGTTAAGAAGGCACTCAAGTAACAGAGTGATATTTCCATAAGAAAATGCCTAACATTCTCATTACTTATTAATTAAGTTTTCTAAGGGCTTATATGTATAAAAATGAAAAGCAGGAATAGAATGTTTGCTGAATCCTGGGTCATTCAAATAGTAAGTCAAAGCCAATGCTATAAGAGAAACTTATTAAAAAGATCCATCTACTCACTTAGATTAATTTTCCAATAAGACTTTACTTGCTATGTTTTACGATTACTTCTCAAAATATGTTGTAAATTTATATTGCTTTGGCTAATTGTATACTAAAATCATTGTAAAGACAGCTCAACCTAGAAAACTTTAAAATTACTTAGAAATTTATGGTCATAAAAAAATCACAATGTTTAAACTTCAACCCATAAACAATTATTTTTGCTATTGTAGAGAAGTTAAAAGGGTGATCAGATAAAATCTTTCAATTATAAAAATATATCACATTAATAAGATTCTCTGGGGGAAAATATGAGATCACAGAGAAAAATTTTCCAGTTGTTAAAAAAGAGCTTGTCTGGGAAATTTTTAGTGAGTGGGAATAGATGTCAAATTGCTTTGGCATTTAGAGTTTGCTGCACACAAATTATAACACAAATATGCTAGAAAGTATATATTTTGAAGCTATTCAAACTTACCATGAAAAATTTTAGATATCTACTTGAAAAATGTAGGGGATATATAGTTTTTCAAAATTCTTTGAGAGAGTATGAGAGGAAAAAGTTTGAAGAATAATTTAATGTGTCAAATCTTTACAGTTTTAACCATTGATGATAATGAACTTCATGGGGAAAAAGCGGACATAAAACTTTAGAGCACAGAGAAAATGGCAGACATAGGTATGCTGTTGATATGAGCTCTTCTGATCATAAAATAGAGCTGGAGAAATAGCAACAACAACAAAAAATTGTACAGTTTTCAAAATTCTTAATTTTTGGGCAGCACCTTGAGACATGGCCTCATCCATTATTTATGAACTTTGCAAGCAGATTTATGTTGAAGTCAGTTCTCTCCTCTGAAGGGATTAATGACTCCATTATCATACCCATGATTACTAGGTACCTGAAACTGGGCTGAGTGCCTGAGAAGCAAAGATGAACACACAGAAAGGTCCCTTAAGGAATTTACAGCAGAGAAGAAAGCTGCTTCTGCTGCTGCCAACTCACTTCAGTCATGTCCGACTCTGTGCGACCCCATAGACGGCAGCCCACCAGGCTTCCCTATCCCTGGGATTCTCCAGGCAAGAACACTGGAGTGGGTTGCCATTTCCTTCTCCAATGCATGAAAGTGAAAGTGAAGTCGCTAAGTCGTGTCTGACTCTTAGAGACCCCATGGACTGCAGCCTACAAGGCTCCTCCGTCCATGGGATTTTCCAGGCAAGAGTACTGGAGTGGATTGCCATTTCCTTCTCCAACAGAAGAAAGCTAGCAGTTGGTATATATATTCTTAAGTTGTAAGTCAATGATCATGTGCTTTTGAATATTTTTCATCTATATCCTGTGATTCTCTGTGAAAAAATTAGAAGTATATGTCATTTGAATTATTTTAAAAGAAGGTGGTGATGGATTTGTGGTAATTGTAACAATTCCTTAATGTGTGTAGTATTTTATAGTTTATAAGATGATTTCATCAGAAAACTAAGATCATGGCATCTGGTCCCATCACTTCATGGCAAATAGATGGGAAAACAGTGGAAACAGTGACAGACTTTATTTTTTGGGGGCTCCAAAATCACTGCAGATGGTGACTACAGCCATGAAATTAAAAGATGCTTACTCCTTGGAAGAAAAGTTATGACCAACCTAGACAGCATATTAAAAAGCAGAGACATTGCTTTGCTGACAAAGGTCCATCTACTCAAAGCTATGGTTTTTCTAGTGGTCATGTACGGATGTGAGAGTTGGTCTATAAAGAAAGCTGAGCACTGAAGAACTGATGCTTTTGAACTGTGGTGTTGGAGAAGATTCTTGAGAGTCCCTTGGACAGCAAAGAGATCCAACCAGTCCATTCTAAAGAAAATCAACCCTGAATATTCATTGGAAGGACTGATGCTGAGGCTGAAACTCCAATACTTTGGCCACCTGATGTGAAGAACTGACTCACTTGAAAAGACCCTGATGCTGGGAAAGATTGAAGGCAAGAGGAGAAGGGGGCAGCAGAGGATGAGATGGTTGGATAGCATCTCCAACTCAATGGGCGTGAGTTTTGGTAAACTCCAGGAGTTGGTGATGGACAAGGAGCCCTGGCATGCTGCAGTCCACGGTGTCGCAAAGAGTTGGACATGACTAGGAGACTGGACTGACTCACTGAAGATGATTTCATATGAAGTAGATTGTTTGGTCTTAGTAACAGCCATTTGTAGTAGACAAGACACATGTGATTATTCTGCTCTTGACTTAGAGATGAGAACACTGTGGTCTAGAAGGACTAGGTTTGAAACACATCATATGGCCACTGAAAGGCAGAACAGGATGGAACCCTGGTCCCTCAGGATCCTGGTTGGGAACTTTGCCCATGTTGTAGCCTGAATCACTGTTTCCTTTCCTGTATGTTGAGAAAGACAGCTCTCTCTGGGCCTCTTCTCTTCCTCCACATCATGCTGGGTGTACCAAGTCTGCAAGGCCCTGACCACTCTTTTACCTGGACCATTTCTCAGGGTTGTTTATGCAGCTAGTAACTTTGAGAGGTCGGGTAAAAGTTGCCCCAAGCAGAAAGTCTTGCTTACTATTTGCTGTAAAAATATACATTCTTCAAACTCAACTGTGACACAAACCCACTGCATATTATTCACTGGGGCCCATCATGTTGCTCCTGGGTATCTTGAGGACAATGGAAACCAAGGCAAATATACTGATAATCATGCTTTTTATTGTTCTATGGGTAATAAAGACCTTTGTCTTTGGCCCAGACGACTCTTGTTTTCTTCTAGCATCCACAAAATAGTAACAGGTCAACCGAGCTCATGGGCAGGGTAAAATTAAATCTCAGCCATGACATAGCAAGGACACATACTTGTTAGATGTTTGAGGATGATGTGTAAGGATGTGTAAAGTATGATAAGCCTCAAACAGGGCTTTAAATGGGGTATAGCCCCAGAATCTAAATTCAGGAACCCGAGAGTCCAGAAATAGTTCTCAAAAGGAAGCTGGTAAAAATTGACACACCCTTGTCTGGAAATAGAACAGATTAGGTTCTAGGAATTTCTTGCTTATGTGGCAGGTTGGATATTTTATCTCTATGTTCCAATATCATGCTGTGTAACCCAGGTATGCCAAATCTATTTTTCTGTAATGAAATTTAACTTTGCCTATTGGCTTCCTTGAGGTTTTGGCATCATTACTTGAAAGTACTTGAAATGAGCAGTCTTCAGAACAAGGAAAGCTATCAGGGATAAAGACAGGTAACTCCACATCCAAGGAGCGGTGGCTGCGTGGGCACAGGAGGGCTGAGAGGAGCTATTCCACATTCAAGGTCAGGAGGGGTGGTGGTAAGGAGATACCCTTCCTCCAAGGTAAGGAGCAGCAGCTGCGCTTTGCTGGAGCAGCCGTGAAGAGATACCCCCTGTCCAAGCTAAGAGAAACCCAAGTAAGATGGTAGGTGTTGCAAAAGGGCATCAGAGGGCAGACACACGAAACCATAATCACAGAAAACTCATCAATCTAGGACCACACTAGGACCACAGCCTTGTCTAACTCAATGAAACTAAGCCATGCCCTGTGGTGCCACTCAAGATGGATGGGTCATGGTGAAGAGGTCTGACAGAATGCGGTTCACTGGAGAAGGGAATGGCAAACCACTTCAGTATTCTTGCCTTGAGAACCCCATCAACAGTATGGAAAGGGAAAATGATAGGATACTGAAAGTTGAACTCCCCAGGTTGGTAGGTGCCCAATATGTTACTGGAGATCAGTGGAGAAATAATTCCAGAAAGAATGAAGGGATGGAGCCAAAGCAAAAACAATAACTATTTGTGGATGTGACTGGTGATAGAAGCAAGGTCCAATGCTGTGAAGAGCAATATTGCATAGGAACCTGAAATGTCAGGTCTCTGAATCAAGGCAAATTGGAAGTGGTCAAACAGGAGATGGCAAGAGTGAATGTCAAAACTCTAGAAATCAGTGAACAAAAATGGACTGGAATGGGTGAATTTAACTCAGATGACCATTATATCTACTACTGTAGGCAGGAATCCGTTAAAAAAATGGAGTAGACATCATGGTTAACAAAACAGTCCAAAATGCAGTACTTGGATGCAATCTCAAAAGTGACAGAACTATCTCTGTTCGTTTCCAAGGCAAACCATTCAATATCAGAGTAATCCAAGTCTATGCCCCAACCAGTAACACTAAAGAAGATGAAGCTGAATGGTTCTATGAAGACCTACAAGACCTTTTAAAACTAACACCCCAAAAAGATGTCCTTTTCATTATAGGGGACTGGAATGCAAAAGTAGGAAGTCAAGAAACACCTGGAGTAACAAGCAAATTTGGCCTTGGAGTATGGAATGAAGCAGGGCAAAGGCTAATAGAGTTTTGCCAAGAGAATGCACTGGTCATAGCAAACATCCTCTTCCAACAACACAAGAGAAGACTCTACACATGGACATCACCATATGGTCAACATCGAAATCAGATTAATTATATTTTTGCAGCCAAAGATGAAGAAGCTCTATACAGTCAGCAAAAACAAGACCGGGAGCTGACTGTGGCTCATATCACAAACTCTGTATTGCCAAATTCAGACTTAAATTGAAGAAAGTAGGGAAAACCACTAGACCATTCAGGTATGACCTAAATCAAATCCCTTATGATTACACAGTGGAAGTGAGAAATAGATTTAAGGGCCTAGATCTGATAGGTAGAGTGCCTGATGAACTATGGACAGAAGTTCGTGACATTGTACAGGAGACAGGGATCAAGACCATCGCCATGGAAAAGAAATGCAAAAAAGCAAAATGGCTGTCTGGGGAGGCCTTACAAATAGCTGTGAAAAGAGAGAAGTGAAAGCAAAGGAGAAAAGGAAAGATACAAACATCTGAATGCAGAGTTCCAAAGAATAGCAAGAAGAGATAAGAAAGCCTTCCTCAGTGATCAATGCAAAGAAATAGAGGAAAACAACAGAATGGGAAGGACTAGAAATCTCTTCAAGAAAATTAGAGATACCAAGGGAACAATTCATGCAAAGATGGGCTCGATAAAGGACAGAAATGGTATGGACCTAACAGAAGCAGAAGATATTAAGAAAGGTGGCAAGAATACACAGAAGAACTATACAAAAAAGATCTTCACAACCAAGATAATCATGATAGTATGATCACTCATCTACAGCCAGACATCCTGGAATGTGAAGTCAAGTGGGCCTTAGAATGCATCACTATGAACAAAGCTAGTGGAGGTGATGGAATTCCAGCTGAGCTATTTCAAATCCTGAAAGATGATGCTGTGAAAGTGCTGCACTCAATATGCCAGCAAATGTGGAAAACTCAGCAGTGGCCACAAGTCTGGAAAAGGTCAGTTTTCATTCCAATCCCAAAGAAAGGCAATGCCAAAGAATGCTCAAACTACCACACAATTGCATTCATCTCACACGCTAGTAAAGGAATGCTCAAAATTCTCCAAGCCAGGCTTCAGCAATACGTGAACCATGAACTCCCAGATGTTCAAGCTGGTTTTAGAAAAGGCAGAGGATCCAGAGATCAAATTGCCAACATCCGCTGGATCATGAAAAAAGCAAGAGAGTTCCAGAAAAATATCTATTTCTGCTTTATTGACTATGCCAACACCTTTGACTGTGTGGATCCCAATAAACTGTGGAAAATTCTTCAAGAAATGGGAATACCAGACCACCTGACTTGCCTCTTGAGAAACCTATATGCAGGTCAGGAAGCAACAGTTAGAACTGGACATGGAATAGCAGACTGGTTCCAAACAGGAAAAGGAGTACGTCAAGGCTGTATATTGTCTCCCTGCTTATTTAATGTCTGTGCAGAGTACATCATGAGACACGCTGGGCTGGAAGAAGCACAAGCTGGAATCAAGATTGCCAGGAGAAATATCAATAACCTCAGATATGGAGATGACACCACCCTTATGGCAGAAAGTGAAGAGGAGCTAAAAAGCCTCTTGACCAGAGTGAAAGAGGAGAGTGAAAAAGTTGGCTTAAAGCTCAACATTCAGAAAATGAAGATCATGGCATCTGGTCCCATCACTTCATGGGAAATAGATGGGGAAACAGTCGAAACTGTGTCAGACTTTATTTTTCTGGGCTCCAAAATCACTGCAGATGGTGACTGCAGCCATGAAATTAAAAGATGCTTACTCCTTGGAAGGAAAGTTATGACCAGCCTAGATAGCATGTTGAAAAGCAGAGAGAGACATTACTTGGCCAACAAAGGTCTGTCTAGTCAAGGCTATGGTTTTTCCTGTGGTCATGTATGGATATGAGAGTTTGAGTGTGAAGAAAGCTGAGTGCCGAAGAATTGATGCTTTTGAACTGTGGTGTTGGAGAAGACTCTTGAGAGTCCCTTGGACTACAAGGAGATCCAACCAGTCCATTCTAAAGGAGATTGGTCCTGAGTGTTCTTTGGAAGGAATGATGCTGAAGCTGAAACTCCAGTATTTTGGCCAACTCATGGGAAGAGTTGACTCATTGGAAAAGACTCTGATGCTGGGAGGGATTGGGGGCAGGAGGAGAAGGGGACGACCGAGGATGAGATGGCTGGATGACATCACCAACTTGATGGACGTGAGTTTGATTGAACTCTGGGAGCTGGTGATGGACAGGGAGGCCTGGCGTGCTGCGATTTATTGGGTCACAAAGAGTTGGACACAACTGAGCAACTGAACTGAACTGAACTGAACCGACTGGCTTCCCTGGTGGGTCAAATTGTGAAGAATGCCTGCCAGTGCGGGAGACGCAAGAGATGTGTGGTTTGATCCCTGAGTCGGGAAGATCCCCTGGGGAACTCACTCCAGTATTCTTGCCTAGAAAATCCCACTGACAGAGGAGCCTGGTGGGCTACAGTTCATGGGGTCTCAAAGAGCCAGACACGACTGAGCAACTAACCCTTTTCTGATTCTAATGACAGTAATAGCAGCTTAATAAAGTGATTTAGTTATTTCAAGTTTAAAACTCAGGTTCCCTCCATCTTTATCCTTTATTTCTCCCAGATACATCAACGGGGTGGGGTGGGATGAGGTAAATTTGGGCTAAGGTAGTTTCTGTGCCTGCTGGCCTCTGCTGAGGTGTGGTTTGTCCCATCCCATCTTTGGTACCTTGTCTCTTCCTGCTGCGTGAATGGTGATATCTCTAGCCCCATCACGGTCTTCAGTTGTCAAATTCATATATTCTGAGTTCTCTACCAGTCAGTTCAGTCTACCCTTTACCAGATTATAGTAGCTCCTAATTCCATCTCTTGTGCCCTGTTGGGGTATGCGGGGCTCTCTGAGGCCCATCTGCTTGGCTATTTGCCTCAGCCATTGCTCATCTCTCACTTAGGTGCCATGTTGGACATGGGATTTCTCTGTGAAGTTTGCAGACTCTCAGGAATTGGGCATCTCACTCAGAGGCTAGGTTCTGGTCCTTCTCCTTTACTGCCCTTCACAGACTCCTTTGGGGTTTCTACCTGGATTTCTAATTTGCTCTTTCCCACATCCCCTTCAGAACTTGGTGTTGGGGACGGAGAACTGGGTACTTTCTCAGGGACTTACCAGTGTCTGAATCCTAGTCATATCTGCTATGATTCTTGCCCCCTTCATTATGTTTTAACCTACTTTCAGTCAGCATTTATATTCTTCTCCCATTTATGGTTTATGGTATAAGATTCTTGAATCCGTGGGCTCTGGATCTTGATATTTAGAGTTAAGCCTTTAGTGTTTAAATTGTTTTAAAAAAGAGAAAGCCTCCTTTCTTCTCTCAGACTCGTGCCACTTTTAATAGAAAACCATGCCTTGCAGACCATGGTCTCTGCTATAGATTAACCAAGTCTTCCTGGTAGCTCATAAACCATGATTTTAGTTCTGCCTGGTTGATCCTACCCTGAAGGTGATATATACAGAAAGTGTTCACTGACTGCTGAATGGTGGGTGAAAGGAAAGGGTGACAGGAATTAAAAGGCACAGAGTTTAATGATAATTTAAAAATTACCCCACTACTACTGGGAAACCATGCATGTTTCCAGAATTCTCATTAAGAGATCATGGTGTTCCCAGGAAACTGCCTAGAAGGAAATTGCAACCTACTCAATTACACTGCAACTTGCCAGGAATTAAGTAATGGTGTTCTTGGAATTGGCGAGTACAGTGTGGGCAGTGTTTATCTAATGCTGTGCTGAAGAGTCTGACCTTAGCTTCTGAGGACCAGAAGGATTATCTGGATGGTAATGTCTCTTAGAATGGAGAGCGATCATCAGCTCATTCAGGGGGCCCAGCTTCTGGTAGAGTTGATGAATTCCATGTGAAAGACAGGGCCCTAGCTGTTTGATAGCAGTTCTCAACTTTTAAGAATCATTTAGAAAGAGAAATTTAAAATGTGAGTTGCTAGAAACAACATCCAGATAATGTAAATTCATAGGTCTTGTAAGATTCATGAATTTACATTTTAACAGGCTTCTTCTGGACCACATTTTGATAAGATGAGATGCATAATTGGAGTGGCTAGAATAAAAATTAAATAATCAGTGACAACATCACCCTTAGGCCCAGACCAAAGGGTTTCTGCTTTGGGGTCTTAGGTTTAGAGGAGCCTGCTCTGCCCATGTGATGAGGAATCAGTAGACTTAAGGGGATATGCCACTGAGAGTCTAGGGCAAACTTTCTAGACCATGATCTGGGTACCGGGCTCCTGAAATCTTCTGCCCAACTTGCACTGAGCGGCCTCCCAGGTTTTGCATGAAGTTCTTCCCTGGTCTGAGCTCCAGCGGGCAGATCCTGCTGCAGGCTGCCTTCAGCCTCAGTGTTGGCAAGGGGCAGCTGTTTGTGGGGATGTGGAGCATGGCTGCATCAGCTGATGCACCCACCAGTGGCGGGAAGAAGCGCCTCATGAAAGGCTGGCTGTGGCCCGCGGGAGAGTGGCTGTGGGCCTGGAGCTGGCGCTCTCTGTACTGACGCATTCCTGCGCCGGGTGTTCTGGGTCCTTCTGAAGGTACATTTATCGTGAAGAACAGACCGTGGGTCATTCAGCAACTTGTTAGTATGGATTATAACTTCTAAGTAAGCAGAAGTTTTAGGTTTGTGGGCCTTTATTGGATTCTTGCCTTAGGTCCCACAAACACTAAGGGCAGATCTGATCAATGTTTTCAAATGATTAACATCTTAGAACTGACTTCATCTGATCAAAAAACTGTCCTTCAAGCCAAGCCCCAGGGAAGGACAAAGGGAGGGAAAGGAAAGGAAATGTTACCTCGGGGCTTGACCACCCTGGGGGTCCCAGTGAGGAAGTGGGTCAGAACTAGGTAGAAGGATGAAGCTTGGTGCAGCCCTTCTGCGCCTGGCTGCTCTCCCGTCTTCTAACAAGTCAGGAATGGGGTTCAGTGTAATTCTACCTGAGTGGGGCAGGGGCAAAGCCAGGTTGTCTAATCTCTGTCTCTCCAGGATTTCAGCCTCTCCCTCAGCAGTGAATTTGTCCCTAACTTCTTAGAGTGAGATAGAGTGTGTAAATGTGAACGCTTTCTAGAATGACTTTAAAATATTTTCAACCATGTGAAGTGAAGTCACTCAGTCGTGTCTGACTTTTTGTGACCTCATGGACTGTGGCCTATCAGGCTCCTCCATCCATGGGATTTTCCAGGCAAGAGTGCTGGAGTGGGGTGCCATTTCCTTCTCCAGGGGAACTTCCTGACCCAGGAATCGAACCTGGGTCTCCCGCATTGCAGGCAGACGCTTTACCGTCTGAGCCACCAGGGAAGCCATAGTTGCATGTTAAAAAAAAAAAAAAAAAGGCCTGTTCAGAGTTAGATCAATTATTTTATAAGTGGATAAATGAAAAAAAGTCTGACTGATTTTTCATGTTTCACACACACTGGGTGGTATAAGAGGCATCATTTCATGACGTTCACTCTTCTTGATACTATATACCACATATTTTAATGGAAATATCCCTTTAAATATCCAATTACTTTTTTTTTTAATTTACTGCTTCAGTTTGGTCTTCTATATACCGTTGTCTAGGTTGTACACTGCATAACAGTACCTACCCTAAAAAAATGAGTGGGAGTTGAAATCTAGCCCACCTCCCCCTCATCAAGCTGAGTGCCCTAACACGAGCCTACATCCACCAGAAGAAAGAGTGCCCTTTTCTAATCACACAAGATCACTGATTACTCTTCTAATCGTGACTGCAGCCATGAAATTAAAAGACACTTGCTCCTTGGAAGAAAAGCTGTGACAAACCTAAATAGCATATTAAAAAGCAGAGACATTACTGACAAAGGTCCATCTAGTCAAAGCTATGGTTTTCCCAGCAGTCATGTATGGATGTGAGAGTTGGACTATAAAGAAAGCTGAGCACCAAAGAATTGATGCGTTTGAACTATGGTGTTGGAGAAGACTCTTTAGAGTCCCTTGGGCTGTAAGGAGATCCAAGCAGTCCATCCTAAAGGAAATCAGTCCTGAATATCCATTGGAAGGACTGATGCTGCAGCTGAAACTCCAATACTTTGTCCATCTGATGCAAAGAATTGACTCACTTGGAAAGACCCTGATGCTGGGAAAGATTGAAGGCAGGAGAAAAAGGGAACAACAGAGGATGTGATGGTTGGATGCCATCACCAACTCAATGGACATGAGTTTGAGCAAGCTCTGGGAGTTGGTGATGGACAGGGAAACGTGGCCGTACTGCAGTCCATGGGGTCGCAAAGAGTCAGGCACAACTGAGTGAATGAACCAAACTCTTCTAATCACATACCTCCAGCCCTAGGTCCATGCAGGAGGGTCCCTATCAGGTGTCATAGTAGTCAAATATTTAAATATGAAAAAATGTTTTTCTCTAAGAGGACTTCCCTGTCAGAAAAACATACCTGAGCAAAAAGCAGAGATATGGCTCTCTGGTCAGATATGGCTCCTATTGTAGATCAAGTAATTAATACCGTGGCTTATAAAATTATCTCCTTTTGTATGATTAGCTGAAAACAGCTCCTTAGAGTCTGATCCCCCTTGGGTAGATGGATAGAGTTGGATTTCTAGTTCAATAAAGTAAAGATGCTACACTTGTGGAGAGGACTTTTTACAGCCTCAGATGTCCCAGGCAGAACAAGAAGCCTGTGGCACAAAATTTTCTGAAATCACTTGAAATCTGTTGCAGTATGATAGGGGTTTACCTTGTAGATGTGAAGAAAGGAAAACTGATGCTAAAATATCACTCCCTGCATGCATTTTCTACCCTCTTACTCTGCTATATTTTTCTCCATCTTCCTTATCACTGCCGAGTCTTATATATCAGTTGGTTTCTTGACTCAATGCTTACTGAGTTCCTGCCACATTTAGAAGCACTCAGTAAATACTTGTTGAATGAAGAAATGAATGACCCACAAAGATACAACCTTCAGCTTTGGAAAAGTTGCTGTGAGGTTTTGTAAATTAGGAATGAAGACTACCCTTTCATGGTCCATCCTAAGTGGTCATGAAATCGATAAACCCTGGGCTGTAGTGAGAAAGGACATTTCTGCTGGGAGACCCCAAGGTCACTACAGATTAAAAGTGCCACGATGATGCTTATGTTAGAGAATGATAGGAGTGTCTTAGGAGATGCTCAGCTGGATATTTGGTTTCTTTCCCCTTTGATCCCCATCTCAGTTGTAGCAAAGAGATAGATTGCTTTCCAGGGCAAGAATAGGCATCCACAGCAGCCATAATTTCTATAAGTCCCAGAAGAAAACCAAGCTTCACTACTGCTTTTAACTGTGTAATGATCAGGTACTGAAACAGAATTAGCAACAGCCAGAAAATTGAGTTGATGAGAATTCTTGAAGAGAAAGTGTCTGAATAATTACAGTTGGAAACTGAATATTATATTGGCTTTTTACTATATATAATATATTGGCTAGTATCCAGGTGTTGAACAAAGGCATTAAATTAGTCCAGCTGAATCAGCATTGATTATGAACATAGAGGAGGACATCTCCTACTCTTCCTCAACCCTGCTCTCTTCGGGCCTGCTGGAGCTCAGAGTCTGTTCTTACAAATCCCAGTATCCTTAGCCTCTCATTCCTGGATGTTCACTCCATCATCCTGCTCTGATGGAGATATGACTCTTTGTGTGTGTGTGTGAATTAATTTATTTATTTTAATTGGAGGCTAATTACTTTACAATATTGTCGTGGTTTTGCCATATATTCACATGAATCAGCCATGGGTGTACGTGTGTCCCCCATCCTGAATCCCCCTCCCACCTCCCTCCCCATCCCATCCCTCAGGGTTGTCCCAGTGCACTGGCCCTGAGCGCCCTGTCTCCTGCATTGAACCTGGACTGGCGATCTATTTCACATATGGTAATATACATGTTTCAATGCTATTCTCTCAAATCATCCCACCCTCCCACAGAGTCCAAAAGTCTGTTCTTTACATCTGTGTCTCTTTTGCTGTCTCGCATATAGGGTCACTGTTACGGAGACATGACTCTTTATTGAAAACCTTCCCTTCCTGTTCTCTTGCATCCCTGGTGCATGGTGACCATGGTTTCCTCCCCCAGTTTTATGTTATGGGGCCTGGAGGTATGATGCATTTCCTTTTCACTCTTCATTGCTACTTCTGGATCATCATCTTTCCCTAAATACATCTTGCATTACATGTCAGGTTGCCAGGTAATGTCACGCATTCCTCCCGTTTTGCTGATGTCCATCATCTCACGGTCATTCCTCTGTGCTCCTGCCTTATGGCCACAGTCCTATTCCACTTTTGATTCTTGGCAATTTCAATACACATGTAGACTGTCTCTCCAGCCCTGTAGCCCTTTACCTTTTGTCCCTCCCATGGTCAAACTAGACCTCGTCATTACCCATCCCTGTATGCCCACCATAATCTCCATATATGCACATCTTCTCTGACCCCCACCTCTTCTTTTCCCAGTACACATTCTCTAGCACCCTCTTTTCTGTATAGCAAGGTACCTCAGACAGGGTGGGTTAAACAACAGACAGTTCTTTTCACACAGGTCAGAGGCTGGAAGTCCAAGGTCAGGGTGCCAGCAGGTGGATTCCTTCTGAGGGCTGTTGGGGGAGAATCTGCTCCACACTTCTCCCTTGGCTTCTGGTAGTTTGCTGGCAATCCTTGGGCTTCCTTGGCTTGCAGACACATGAGACATTGGTTTCCATTCTCAGCCTTGGTCTTCAAATGGCATTCTCCCTGTGTGGGTATCTGTGTTGAAATCTTCATTTCTGAAAAGGCACGAGTCATATCAGATTTAGGGGCTCACTTTATTCCAATATGACCTCCCCCTAATGCAATGAATGACATTGGCAGTGACTCTATTTCCAAATAAGGTCACATTCTGAGGTACCAGGACTTTACCATAGAATCTGAGGGGATACAGATGTAACCCACAATACATCCCATTTCCAGCAATCCTTCACCTCTACTAGGACCTATAATCTTATCCTGTGTGTTCCCTGATGCCTTCTTCCCTCCAAACCCAGTTGCAACACCACAGTATCTCATTAGAATCACTCCCTTGCCCACCCATGGCAACTCTCACTTTGTTGAACTTTCTTGGTTAAGCCACACCTTGGGGAGGTCAAGCTCTCTGCCTACTCAATGCTTTTTACAATTATAAATAATGAATTAGATCTATGGATATTGGGATAACAGGTGACATCTAAGACATGGGCACATTCATCAGCAGTAAAGAAAGGCCCTAAGACTGTGCAGCTGTTATCACACTGTCTGATTGTGGAATCTCCCGATGGCAGTTTGCTTGGATTTTCTGATTAGTAGTGGATCTTTTGAAAGTTTTTTCTTTCTTCTTTTTTTTTTTTTTAAATCTATTAGTCATTGATTTATTTATTTGACTGTGCTGAATCTTCTTTGTGGCAGGAGAGATCATTAGCTGCAGCATACAAACTCTTAGCTGTGGCATGTGGGATCTAGTTTCTTGACCAGGGATGGAACCCAGGCCCCCTGCATTGGGATTGAGCAGTCTTAGCCACTAGACCATCAAGGAACTCCCAAACATTTGTCTTCTAGTCCTAGTGAATATCTTCTTTGGTGTTGGTGATCCTCAGCATATATTAACACAAAGCTGAACAATTGAACTTACTCCAATTTTTGGATGTGTTGAGTGATGTCGTTTGCCCAAAGCTCAGGAAAAGAATGCAAAGATGAAATCCTGAACAATGGAAAGACTGGAGGGACAAATATGGAGTGAACAAATTGTTGAAAAGAAAGTAATTCTTTTACAAAATTGGTTGCTTGGAAAAGATGTAAATTTTAGCACTTTACATTTGTTGGTCAATTCCTTACCCACTTGGAATCCATGGGTAAATTTACATGAGCTACTCTGTCTTCCCAGGTTCTCTGTGTAAGGCTTTACTGACACCCCTAAATTTGGAACCCCAGGAACTTATTCTGATTATTACAGCCCTGGGGCAATCTTCTTTAGGGATGTGTGGTAGATGGAGGCAGGGTGGATGGGGGTGGGTAGGAAGAGGGAGGAGTGGTGAGGAGGAGGAGGGAGCTGTATAAGGGAGCTACACGAGGGATACAGGGGTCCACTTAGTGGGGCAAATTGATGAGAGAAGAGGAAAAAACCTGTTCATGTTATTGAGGTAACATGCACTGGGTTAACAATATAGTTGAACTATGCAGTTTCATGGAGTTCTCCAGGCAAGAGTGTTGGAGTGGGTAGCCATTCCCTTCTCCAGGGGATCTTCCTGACCCAGGGATCAAAACCAGTTCTCCTGCATTGCAGGCAGATTTTTTACCATCTGAGCCACCAGGGAAGCCCTAATAAAATAATAGTAAAATTAACAAAGTGTTTTCTGTGGCTGTTTGTTGCAACTACATTTTCAAAACATGCTTGCTTTTATTTTTTAATGAACAACTGCTGTGAAAGTGGTTGATATATTTTCTAATGTGTTATGGGGAGGAAAAGGTCCATTTCAGTACATTGTAGGCACACTTTGAATTGAGAATTCTACAGTTCTTCATTTCAGAAAACAGAAACAGGTGATAGAATTAAAAAAAAAGAACTTTTGGGTGGCTCTCACTTTGCTTCCCTGTGATTCACTGAGCTAAGTCACAAATGTTGGATGTGTGGCTAAGATAGAATGACTTTTGATTTTGAGGATTCATGAGCTGATTCAGTCCTGTGTGTCTTTATGTTTTGATACCATTCGAGTGAAAGCTTTGTGGTGTTTTGACATCACAAAGCAGCAGAGAGACAGGGTTCAAAGAAGGAAAAAAGTGAGCATGTGTGAGTTTGTTATCTAAAAGCATCCATTTCCTGCATAACATCAGAAAGCAAGGTTAGGTCACTGCTGATAGGGTACATGATGGAGAAAGCAAAACTGCTTTTTGTTTTTAAGCCCAGGAAGATCTAGCTACTTGCTCTTATATGACTATTCTTTGATTTGCAGTGAACACAGAATGGCAGCAAAATCAACATTCTTAGACTCCTCATGGAGTAAAAAGTCCCTCCAAAATACACTTGTCATTGACACTTATTAAAGTTCATCCAAAGAAACACTAATATTTTACACTATTTATTTGGAAAATTTTGTATTGAATATGCAACTATATTAAGCAAGTTATTTTGTAATTAGTCTCTTTGTTTTAAAGTGATAAAAATTCTGGCTACTTCATTTCCATTTATATTTATGGTAACAGATCATGATGTGCAAAAAATTGAACTTTACTAGGTCATGACATTCTGCAGATTTTCCTTAGAAAGAAGTCCTAATCTGAGCCCCCAGTCTGATAATAAATGTGAACATTCTTCTTAGTGTAGAATTAAATATAATGGGTAAGATGAAATTGCCATTTTTTAAAGTTTGTTTTCTTTTAAGAAATTAGAAGTTCAAGGATGTTAGCATATAGTTAATTTCTTTTTATTTGTTTTTGCAAAGCAACACTTTTTTTTTTTTTTTTTTTTGGTCAACAGAACCTGTCTAGAGGTGGTGTCTGGACACTGGGGGTCTGAAGAGATAGATCAGAGTCGTGAGGACAACTCTGGCCAGTCTTGGGGCCTAGGTGGTTAGGAGCAGGGTCTGGGTGGGCAGCAGGAACTTGGGAGCCTCCAGGAAACCAAGGAATGGGGTCTCAGCTCCCCTGGCTCACCTGTGGGAGACCAGCGAGGGCCATCAGCTCAGGCCTACTGAGCCAGGCAGTAGGGTTGCGGTGGGGAGGACTTGGGGGATGTGATAGGAAGGGGGGTAATTTTGTTTCAGCTATGCACATTATTCAGTTATTTCCTAGGCGTTAACCTCACTCAAAATGTACCTTTGTGCCTGGCAGTAAGTGCAAAGAACCTGAAGACAATGGAGATACTTGAACATCTACCAACCAAATATATAGACTTGAGGTCCATGTAGATAGTTCTCAGATGGGAACAGTGGGTGACTGCTTATGGGTGCCAAAATATGAGACTTGGTATTAACCCTCCATGAGTCTCTTTTTTTTTTTCATTAAAAATATTTACTGGTGTATAGTTGATTAACAATGTTGTATTAGTTTCAGGTGTACAGCAATATGATTCCATTATACATAAACATACACTCATTCTTTTTCAGATTCTTTTCTTATATAAGTTATCACAGAATTTCGAGTAAAATTACCTGTGCTTGTTGGTTATCTATCTTACATATAGTAGTGTGTGTATGTTAATACCAAAGCTCTTGATTTATCCATCTGCCCACATTTCCCCTTTGGTTACCATAAATTTGTTTTCAATATCTGTAAGTCTGTTTCTATTTTGTAAATAAGTTCATTTATATAATTTTTAAAAAAATGAGATTCTAAATATTAGTGATATGATATTTATCTTTTTTTGTCTGACTTATTTCACTTAGTATGATAATCTCCAGGTTCATTGTTGCTACAAATAACATTATTTCATTCTTTTTACATATGTACCACAATTTTCTTTATCCATTCCTCCTAGTTGGACATTTACTTTCATTCCATGTCTTGCCTATTGTAAATAATGCTGCAATGAACAATGGATTTCATATATCTTTTTAAATTATGGTTTTCTCTGCATATATGTCCAGGAGTAGCATTGCTGAGTCATAGGGTAATTATGTTTTTAGTTTTTTAAGGAACCCCATACTCTTTTTTATAGTGGTTGTACCTGTTTACATTCCCACCAACAGTTCAGAGGAGCTCCCTTTTTTCCACACCCTCTCCAGAATTTGTTTGTAGACTTCTTGATGATTGGCGTTCTGATTGGTGCGAGGTGATACCACACTGTAGTTTCAAGTTGCATTTCTCTAATAATTAGTGATGTTGAGCATCTTTTCATATACTTTTTGGCCATCTGTATGTCTTCTTTGGAGACGTGTCTATTTAGATCTTCCCATTTTTTGATTGGGTTGTTTGTTTTTTGATTTAGATTTGCATGAGCTGTTTGTACACTTTGGAGATTAATCCCTTGTCAGTTGCTTCATTTGCAAATACTTCCTCCCATTCTGTGGGGTTTTTTTGTTTGTTTGTTTTGTTGATGGTTTCCATTGCTGTGCAAAAGCTTTTAAGTTTAATTAGGTCCTATTTGTTTATTTTTATTTCCATTACTCTATGAGGTAGATCAAAGAAGATCTTGCTGCAGTTTATGTCAGAAAATTCTCTGCCTTCATGAGTCTTTTGTGTAGCAGGGTATTTTAACATTGTTGAATTCACTGAGGGAAAAAGGCATATTGCTAAATCAAAATACATGAATACAATGAAAAAGTTACAAAATTATTTTCCTATTTTTTAATTTATTCCAACCAAAATGTTACTTGGTTAAGATTATTAGAGAAAAATATTGCTGAAATCAGGCTCAATAATCATGCAGAATTTGGGTTGATAGGACCTAGGTATGAAATATTAAAAATAAATATACAAATATAATATGATATCACTTATATGTGAAATCTAAAAAATTGTACAAATGAGCTTATTTACAAAACAGAGAGTCACAAATGCAGAAGACAAAGTTATGGTTACCAGGAGGGAAAGAGGGGGCAGGATAATTTGGAAGATTAGGATTGACATATATACACTACTATATATAAAACAGATAACTAGTAAGGGCCTACTATACAGCACAAGGAACTCAATATTCTATAATAACAAATCTGGATATATGTATATGTATAATTGATTCACTTTGCTATATACCTGGAACTAAAATAACATTGTAAATCAACTATACTCCAATAAAATTTTTAAAAAATCAATGGGATTATAAACTAAACCATTTCCTTTGTGAAAGACAAAATGCTGTCACAAGTAAGCTAGTGTTCCTAATAGACCATGACTTAGAGATGTTACAACTTAGAGGAAACTTTAGAGATATAGTTCAAGCACTATAAATTTTAGAAACCAAGAAATTGAACCAAGAGTAGTTACTTGACTTGCCAAGGTCACATGGCCCAGCATCAGGACCAAGGGCTAGGGTACAACCCTGGATTTCTAGTACTAAGTTCCTTTAGTATTCCATGCCGTGCCCATGCCAACATTCCAAGACTGCCTTTGCAAAATTCCATTTAAACATGGCTCTTATTTACTGGCTGTGGGTGGGTTTGCACAAAACCATGTGGATGGAGATCTGAATCACATGAACACATGTTTGACAAAGTGGTATTAAATGACCAAAAGCCTTAAATAAATATGACTTTCAGTCTATTTGAAATTGTAATGACAAGGTTTTTTTCTTGAATGTTATCTTGTAAATATCACATATATACTTTAAAGAAAGGACTCAAAATTAACTTTTATTTATTTGGTTTTTAAAAATCTTGGCAAGATCTGTCAAGATAATTATTGCTGGGAAAGCAGTGAGGTGATAGAAAGATTACCAGATGCCTACAGGAACTGCCTTTCCATCCTGCCCACCACACATGAGCTGTGGGAGTCACTCCTATTTTCCAATCAAATAAAGCAGGGATACTAGTGACTGCTTTACCTCCAAGAAACACTCTAAGGATGAATGACACATTAAGTGAAGTGCTCCAACTGTTTCATGCTTCCCAAGTAGACTTAGAACAGAAGAATTAGGCTTTAGACTACAACTTCTTTAACCTGGAACTTCTTTACTGAATCTTAGCTTCAGAAGACTCCAAGAAGTCAATCTAGTGATTTTTCCTCATGCCTCAGGCACCCCGTCTCAGACAGTCCTGAGAAAGGCTGATAAGGGATTCACTCCAGGGCAAGGTGATTGTTCCATGACTTAGCAGACCCAAAAGAGAAATAAGTTCATCTTACTGAACAATAATCTGTCTCTGTGTAATTTTTAAAAATAGTCCAAGTTTTTCATTTTGAGCTACGTGGGTTTTACCAATTCTTAAAATATTTGAACTCAACTACCATGTTTCTCATAAATTTTCAATATTATGGAAGGAAAGAAGATGATGTTATTGAGTGGCTACTATGCAGTATTAGCTGCTTTTTGTCTAGGTGTTTTCACTTAAAACTCAAAAAAAGGCTATACCACATGTCTCCATTCCTGCATTGATGAGAATAAAAAAGTGGGTCACAGACTCTGGAAATTAGGCAGACCTGGATTTGAGACCTGGCTTACTAGCTTACTAGCTATGCAACTTACAGATGGCGATTGCAGCCATGAAATTAAAAGACGCTTACTACTTGGAAGAAAAGTTATGACCAACCTAGACAGCATATTCAAAAGCAGAGACGTTACTTTGCCGACTAAGGTCCGTCTAGTCAAGGCTATGGTTTTTCCAGTGGTCATGCATGGATGTGAGAGTTGTACTGTGAAGAAGGCTGAGCACCGAAGAATTGATGCTTTTGAACTGTGGTGTTGGAGAAGACTCTTGAGAGTCCCTTGGACTGCAAGGGGATCCAACCAGTCCATTCTGAAGGAGATCAGCCCTGGGACTTCTTTGGAAGGAATGATGCTAAAGCTGAAACTTTGCTAAAGCCAGTACTTTGGCCACCTCATGCGAAGAGTTGACACACTGGAAAAGACTCTGATGCTGGAGGGATTGGGGGCAGGAGGAGGAGGGGACGACAGAGGATGAGATGGCTGGATGGCATCACTGACTCGATGGACGCAAGTCTGAGTGAACTCCGGGAGTTGGTGATGGACAGGGAGGCCTGGCATGCTGTGATTCATAGGGTCACAAAGAGTCGGACACGACTGAGTGACTGAACTGAACTGAACTGATCCTTGGCCTCTGTGTGAATGATAATAATTATGACAAACCTAGACAGCATATTAAAAAGCAGAGATATTACTTTGCTGACAAAGGTCTGTATAGTCAAAGCTATGGTTTTTCCAGTAGTCATGTATGGATGTGAGAGTTGGACCATAAAGAAGGTTGAACACAGAAGAACTGAGGCTTTTGAACTATGATGTTGTAGAAGACTCTTGACAGTCCCTTGGAGTTCCCTATCAATGTTGAAGCCAAGCCTTTGACCAACACTCTTTGGGTGAGGTTGGTTTCCTAACTATGAAGCAAGCCACCCAACCATCTTCCTAATCCCTGACCTACATGTTTCCATTTTAGCAATAAAAGCAGTACACCGTGAGAATTGGTAACTGCTATGTTAAAACCAGTACTTTCTGTGCACATGTGTGTTTCTCTGAAAGATGGGCAACCAAATCTAAGAAAGGAAATGAGATGAGGTTGACATAACTTGCTCTTAGTGAATCCACTCTCATCACCAGTGTTCAGTATTCCTTATCATGTATTGCTTACAAATCATACATTCTAGAATTTTGCTTGGAATCTGCATGAGGCTCACTAATTTATATACAAATCTCACACCTTCACCCTTTTGGGAATAGAGAGATTTTCCAGCCACTCAATACCTCTCTTATTCTTCATTCTCAGCAGTTGTCTGATTTCATCTGCAAATTTTCTCCATACTTTGAGATAGAACTTGAACTTATTTAGAATGGGTGAAATGTGAAAGTGCTGCACTCAATATGCCAGCAAATGTGGAAAACTCAGCAGTGGCCACAGGACTGGAAAAGGTCAGTTTTCATTCCAATCCCAAAGAAAGGCAATGTCAAAGAATGCTCAAACTACCACACAATTGCACTCATCTCACACACTAGTAAAGGAATGTTCAAAATTCTCCAAGCCAGGCTTCAGCAATATGTGAACCATGAACTTGCAGATGTTCAAGCTGGTTTTAGAAAAGGCAGAGGAACCAGAGATCAAATTGCCAACATCTGCTGGATCATGGAAAAAGCAAGAGAGTTCCAGAAAAACATCTACTTCTGCTTTACTGACTATGCCAAAGTCTTTGACTGTGTGGATCACAATCAACTGTGGAAAATTCTGAGAGAGATGGGAATACCAGACCACCTGATCTGCCTCTTGAGAAACCTGTATGCAGGTCAGGAAGCAACAGTTAGAACTGGTCATGGAACAACAGACTGATTCCAAATAGGAAAATGAGTATGTCAAGGCTGTATATTGTCACCCTGCTTATTTAACTTCTATGCAGAGTACATAATGATAAATGCTGGGCTGGAAGAAGCAGAAGCTGGAATCAAGATTGCTGGGAGAAATATCAATAACCTTAGATATGGAGATGACAACACCCTTATGGCAGAAAGTGAAGAGGAGCTAAAAAGCTTCTTGATGAAAGTGAAAGAGGAGAGTGAAAAAGTTGGCTTAAAGCTCAACATTCAGAAAACGAAGATCATGGCATCTGGTCCCATCACTTCGTGGGAAATAGATGGGGAAACAGTGGAAACAGTGTCAGGCTTTATTTTTTTGGGCTCCAAAATCACTGCAGATGGTGATTGCAGAACTGAACCGAACTGAGAGTGGGTGAGGGCTCTTTTACTATCTATCTCTTTTCCTATTGTACATTTTAATTATCTCTTAATAATGTTTGTTCTGTAACTGATGTACATTTTCCACGAGAGAGATTGATACTTCATAAGTAGAAAATTGATAAAGGAGAAAATTGAATAGTTCTTTTATTGTGCTATTATTTGTTAAGTTTATACTGCCTGAGATATACCATGCTTATCCCTTCTCTGATCTTTTCCTAACTACAGAGAGTAAAAAGAAAAATAACTTTCTTGTTGTCTTCAGTGTTTATCTCAGTCCCAACTTATTTTGGCCATTTAGTTTCTCGTATTATGTACTCTAGTTTTTTTTTTTTTATTTTTTTCTTCTCACACTCATGACTCTGTCCACCTCCATCCATCTCTCTGAACTCATCAGAGACCCCTCCGGGCCATAGGAATTTGAAGTCTTATGATTCCAGATCCAGTGTTTCATCCAGTTCCTTTCAGAGAGCTATCTATTCTAAGGCTACCTCTCTACTCACACTGTTGACTTTTTCATTTCAACCCCAGGACCTCAGTTATGGTCAGTTATGAGAGACTATTGATCCTTATTACATTTGCTTTCCAGGCAGCATGTTTTCTTCCTCCGCAGTATCTATTTTTTATAATGCTGAAAGAATTCTATTTTTAAAGTCCACATCCCTCTTGTAAATATATCCCCTTGTCATTTTATTTTTTTGAAGACCCATTTTGAGGGCCTGACCGTTCTCTTTTTCACTGTTGTGAAATATCAAGACCACTTTCTTCCAAGGCTTCCTTGTTTTGACATTTGAAACTTCTTTCTTCTTGTTGGTCAAGCTGGAATCCAGAATAAAACTTTAAAATCTTCTTCCTTTCCCTTCAGAGGGAAAATTTTCAGCAACACAAGCCAAGAACAGGTCACTCATTCTGCTGTGTACTGACTTGAATGCCATGCTGTGTGCTAAGTTGCTTCAGTCATGTCTGACTCTTTGCAACACTATGGACTGTAGGCTGCCAGACTCCTCTATCCATGGGATTCTCTAGGGAAGAATACTGGAGTAGGTTGCCATGCTCTCCTCCAGGGGATCTTTCCAATCCAGGAATCGAACCTGTGACTCTTACGTCTCTTGTACTGGCAGGTGAGTTCTTTAGCATTAGTGCAACCTGAGTTGAATATGTCTCCTCAGATTTATGTCTACCTGGAACCTGTGGATGTGACCTTACTGAAAAATAGGGTCTTTGCAGATATAATCAAGTTAAGTCCTCCTGGACTGGGGTGGGGGTGGGGGAATAAATTCAGTGTGATTAGTGTTCCTATAAGAAGAGGGAAATTTGGACCCAGGGAGAACACCATGTGAAGGCCTTGGAGGCCAAGGTTGGAGTGATGTGTCTGCAAGCCAAAGAATGCCAAGAATTGCAAGCCAATGACAAAAGCCAGAAAGAGGCAAGAAGGATTCTTCCCTAGAGCCTTCAGAGGGGGCATGACCGTGCCAACACCTTAAATTTAGATTTCTAGTTGCCAAACTGAGATAATACATTTCTGTTGTTTTAAGCCACCTAGTGTGTGGCAATGTACATGGCAACCTTAGGAAATTAATGATGCTGTTAATAGCATAAAACCACCACCAGGGTCCAGATGGCCAATGCTTTAGTAGTTTTGCTTTGTGTGTTAGAAGCCAGAGTGGTGAGGTGGCAAAAACATTGACTTTAGACTGAGAAGACTAATGCTCAAGCCTTGGATCTACTGTTTAAGAATTGGGTGATTTGGAAATTATAATTAACCTCACATAACTTCCATAAAATGGTGATAACACATAACTCATCTGCTAGGTTACTGTGAGGGTGTAAAATTAAAAAAAAAAATTGAGAAAGTATGTTTAAAATTATAAAGTCCTCACAAAATGCTGTTCAGCATTTTTAAACCTTTCATCTGGCTGGATATCTCTATTATTTTCTCTTGAAGATAGTAGTTTTATTTCAGGGTTTGTTTTCTTTTAAATGCGTCTGCCCTCAGATTTTGAACTTCCATGGGAATATGTACATTCTTTCTTTCTTTTTTTTTTTTTTTATGAAATGCATGCCTAGAATAGAACAGTGTATCCCTATGTAGACATTCTGACACAGTTTTCCTATCTTATCCCTTCATTGAAACATTTTCCCTTTCAGTTCAGTTCAGTTCAGTCACTTAGTCATGTCCGACTCTTTGCGACCCCATGAACCGCAGCACGCCAGGCCTCCCTGTCCGTCACCAACTCCCGGAATTCACCCAAACCCATGTCCCACTGGTCTCTAGTAGCATGCTGAGCACCTACTGACTTGGGGAGTTCAACTTTCAGTGTCCTATCTTTTTGTCTTTTCATACTGTTCATGGGGTTCTCAAGGCAAGAATACTGAAGTGGTTTGCCATTCCTTTCTCCAGTGGACCACATTCTGTCAGACCTCTCCACTATGACCTGGCCATTTGGGTGGCCCCACACGGCATGGCTTAATTTCATTGAGTTAGACAAGGCTGTGGTCTGTGTGATCAGATTGGCTAGTTGTCTGTGATTGTAGTTTCAGTCTGTCTTCCCTTTGATCTCCTCTCTCAGTGCCTACCGCCTTACTTGGGTTTCTCTCACCTTGGATGTGAGGTCCCTTTGCACAAGGTATATTTCTATATTGTATTGTATGCATCTTATCAATGTCTTGATGTTTCTGAGACACTGTTTACCATTACTTATCTAAAAATCTTATATATATATATAAGATATATATGTCTTATATATACATACACATCTTATATATAGATAAGTGTATCTTATATATAGAAACATAAGTTGTATTCTCTCTATATATATAGATAGAAATGTATTTGTATATATGTTTGTACATTGACATTTGAGTTCCAGAGTTTCTCCCTAACCTATTTCTATGATATTTTATCCTCAGAATTATGAGATTTCTCTTCCATGGGATTCTTGTAGTTATTTATTGTGTCTGTTTTAAAGTAATTTCTGTCTTTTTATTCCCCCTCAGGGTTGGTCTCCTCCTCAACTCTATACTGTACTTTACCCTCACTTCCCCAGAGGATTTGAACATAGCTTTCTTAAAATTCTCTTCTAGCTAATGTTCCATCATTCTGCTCCATGAAATGTCTGTTTTCAGACATTACCCTAAGTTAAAATGTCATTCTGTGATTTTTTTAATTGTTTTTTTCCTCACATCCCAGAAAAAATATTTAAAGAAGACATAGTGTTCTTCCCCCTTCAAATATCTGAGGGACTGTCATTTGGACGGGGATGAGGCTTATTCTACATAGAACCATGGTTGGAAATTATAGAGGCAGGTGTGACCTTAGTAAAGTAATAATAATAAAAAACATTTCTAATGATTTGAGCCATATCAAGACAGAATGGCAAGCCTCCTATGGGTGTCAGCTCTGTTTTTGTAGATGAGAGTCTTAGGTCATGTTCTTTATTTTATTTTATTTTTTACAGATTTATTTGTTTATTTACTTTACAATATTGTATTGGTTTTGCCACACATCAACATGAATCCGCCCCAGGTGTACATGTGTTCCCCATCCTGAACCCCCCTCCCACCTCCCTCCCCATACCATCCCTCTGGATCATCCCAGTGCACCAGCCCCGAGCATCCTGTATCATGCATCAAACCTGGACTGGCGAATCGTTTCACATATATTATATGTGTTTCAATGTCATTCTCCCAAATCATCCCACCCTCGCCCTCTCCCACAGAGTCCAATAGACTGTTCTATACATCTGTGTCTCTTTTGCTGTCTCGCATTCAGGGTTATCATTACCATCTTTCTAAATTCCATATATATGCGTTAGTATACTATATTGGTGTTTTTCTTTCTGGCTTACTTCACTCTGCATAATAGGCTCCAGTTTCATCCACCTCATTAGAACTGATTCAAATGTATTCTTTTTTTCTTCCAGCTCATTTTATTTATTTATTTTTAAAAAATTTTTATTTTTACTTTATTTTACTTTACAATACTGTATTGGTTTTGCCATACATTGACATGAATCCACCACGGGTGTACATGAGCTCCCAAACATGAACCCCCCTCCCACCTCCCTCCCCATAACATCTCTCTGGGTCATCACCGTGCACCAGCCCCAAGCATGCTGTATCCTGTGTTGGACATAGACTGGCGATTCGATTCTTACATGATAGTATACATGTTACAATGCCATTCTCCCAAATCATCCCACCCTCTCCCTCTCCCTCTGAGTCCAAAAGTCCGTTATACAAATCTGTGTCTTTTATGCTGTCCTGCATACAGGGTCGTCATTGCCATCTTCCTAAATTCCATATATATGTGTTAGTATACTGTATTGGTGTTTTTCTTTCTGGCTTACTTCACTCTGTATAATCGGCACCAGTTTCATCCATCTCATCAGAACTGATTCAAATGTATTCTTTTTAACGGCTGAGTAATACTCCATTGTGTATATGTACCACAGCTTTCTTATCCATTCATCTGCTGATAGACATCTAGGTTGTTTCCATGTCCTGGCTATTATAAACAGTGCTGCGATGAACATTGGGGTACATGTGTCTCTTTCAATTCTGGTTTCCTCAGTGTGTATGCCCAGAAGTGGGATTGCTGGGTCATAAGGTAGTTCTATTTGCAATTTTTTAAGGAATCTCCACACTGTTCTCCATAGTGGCTGTACTAGTTTGCATTCCCACCAACAGTGTAGGAGGGTTCCCTTTTCTCCACACCCTCTCCAGCATTTATTGCTTGCAGATTTTTGGATCACAGCCATTCTGACTGGTATGAAGTGGTACCTCATTGTGGTTTTGATTTGCATTTCTCTAATAATGAGTGATGTTGAGCATCTTTTCATGTGTTTGTTAGCCATCCATATGTCTTCTTTGGAGAAATGTCTATTTAGTTCTTTGGCCCATTTTTTGATTGGGTCGTTTATTTTTCTGGAATTGAGCTGCATAAGTTGCTTGTATATTGTTGAGATTAGTTGTTTGTCAGTTGCTTCATTTGCTATTATTTTCTCCCATTCAGAAGGCTGTGTTTTCACCTTGCTTATAGTTTCCTTTGTTGTGCAGAAGCTTTTAATTTTAATTAGATCCCATTTGTTTATTTTTGCTTTTATTTCCAGAATTCTGGGAGGTGGATCATAGAGGATCCTGCTGTGATTTATGTCGGCGAGTATTTTGCCTATATTCTCCTCTAGGAGTTTTATAGTTTCTGGTCTTACATTTAGATCTTTAATCCACTTTGAGTTTATTTTTGTGTGTGGTGTTAGAAAGTGATCTAGTTTCATTCTTTTACAAGTGATTGACCAGTTTTCCCAGCACCAAATGGCTGAGTAATACTCGATTGTGTATATGTACCACAGCTTTCTTATCCATTCATCTGCTGATGGACATCTAGGTTGCTTCCATGTCCTGGCTATTATAAACAGTGCTGCAATGAACATTGGGGGTACACGTGTCTCTTTCAATTCTGATTTCCTTGGTGTGTATGCCCAGCAGTGGGATTGCTGGGTCATATGGCAGTTCTAATTTGAGATTTTTAAGGAATCTCCACACTGTTGTCCATAGTGGCTGTACTAGTTTGCATTCCCACCAACAGTGTAAGAGGGTTCACTTTTCTCCACACTTTCTCCAGCACTTATTGCTTGTCAACTTTTGGATAGCAGCTATTCTGACTGGCATGAAATGGTACCTCATTGTGGTTTTGATTTGCATTTCTCTGATAATAACTGAAGAAAGTAGGGAAAACCGCTAGACCATTCAGGTATGACCTAAATCAAATCCCTTATGATTATACAGTGGAAGTGAGAAATAGATTTAAGGGACTAGATCTGATAGATAGGGTGCCCGATGAACTATGGACTGAGGTTCATGACATTGTACAGGAGACAGGGATCAAGACCATCCCCATGGAAAAGAAAAGCAAAAAAGCAAAATGGCCATCTGGGGAGGCCTTACAAATAGCTGTGAAAAGAAGAGAAGTGAAAAGCAAAGGAGAAAAGGAAAGATATAAGCATCTGAATTCAGAGTTCCAAAGAATAGCAAGAAGAGATGAGAAAGCCTTCTTCAGCAATTAATGCAAAGAAATAGAGGAAAACAACAGAATGGGAAAGACTAAAGATCTCTTCAAGAAAATTAGAGATACCAAGGGAACATTTCATGCAAAGATGGGCTCAATAAAGGACAGAAATGGTATGGACCTAACAGAAGCAGAAGATATTAAGAAGAGGTGGCAGGAATACACAGAAGAACTGTACAAAAAAGATCTTCATGACCTAGATAATCATGATGGTGTGATCACTCATCTAGAGCCAGACATCCTGGAATGTGAAGTGAAGTGGGCCTTAGAAAGCATCACTACGAACAAAGCTAGTGGAGGTGATGAAATTCCAGTTGAGCTATTTCAAATCCTGAAAGATGATGCTATGAAAGTGCTGCACTCAATATGCCAGCAAATTTGGAAAACTCAGCAGTGGCTACAGGACTGGAAAAGGTGTTTTCATTCCAATCCCAAAGAAAGGCAATGCCAAGGAATGCTCAAACTACTGCACTATTGCACTCATCTCACATGCTAGTAAAGGAATGCTCAAAATTCTCCAAGCCAGGCTTCAGCAATACATGAACCGTGAACTTCCTGATGTTCAAGCTGGTTTTAGAAAAGGCAGAGGAACCAGAGATCAAATTGCCAACATCTGCTGGATCATCAAAAAACAAGAGAGTTCCAGAAAAAGATCTATTTCTGCTTTATTGACTATGCCAAAGCCTTGACTGTGTGGATCACAACAAACTGTGGAAAATTCTGAAAGAGATGGGAATACCAGACCACCTGACCTGCCTCTTGAGAAATCTGTAAGCAGGTCAGGAAGCAACAGTTAGAACTGGACATGGAAGAACAGACTGGTTCCAAATAGGAAAAGGAGTACGTCAAGGCTGTATATTGTCACCCTGCTTATTTAACTTCTATGTAGAGTACATCATGAGAAACGCTGGACTGGAAGAAACACAATCTGGAATCAAGATTGTCGGGAGAAATATTAATAACCTCAGGTACGCAGATGACAGCACCTTTATGGCAGAAAGTGAAGAGGAACTAAAAAGCCTCTTGATGAAAGTGAAAGAGGAGAGTGAAAAAGTTGGCTTAAAGCTCAACATTCAGAAAACTCAGATCATGGCATCTTGTCATATCACTTCATGGGAATTAGATGGGGAAACAGTGTCAGACTTTATTTTGGGGGGCTCCAAAATCACTGCAGATGGTGATTGCAGACATGAAATTAAAAGACGCTTACTCCTTGGAAGGAAAGTTATGACCAACCCAGATAGCAAGTTGAAAAGCAGAGACATTACTTTGCCAGTTAAGGTCCACCTAGTCAAAGCTATGGTTTTTCCAGTAGTCATGTATGGATGTGAGAGTTGGACTGTGAAGAAAGCTGAGCGTCGAAGAATTGATGCTTTTGAACTGTGGTGTTGGAGAAGACTCTTGAGAGTCCCTTGGACTGCAAGGAGGTCCAACCAGTCCATTCTGAAGGAGATCAGCCCTGGGATTTCTTTGGAAGGAATGATGCTAAAGCTGAAACTCCAGTACTTTGGCCACCTCATGCGAAGAGTTGACTCATTGGGAAAGACTCTGATGCTGGGAGGGATTGGGGGCAGGAGGAGAAGGGGACGACCAAGGATGAGATGGCTGGATGGCATTACTGACTTGATGAACGCGAGTCTGAGTGAACCTCGGGAGTTGGTGATGGACAGGGAGGCCTGGCATGCTGCGATTCATGGGGCCGCAAACAGTCGGACACGACTGAGCGACTGAACTGAACTGATAATGAGTGATGTTGAGCATCTTTTCATGTGTTTGTTAGCCATCTGTATGTCTTCTTTGGAAAAATGTCTCTTTAGTTCTTTGTCCCATTTTTTGATTGGGTCGTTTATTTATCTGGAATTGAGCTTCAGGAGTTACTGGTATATTTTTGAGATTAATTCTTTGTCAGTTGCTTCATTTGCTACTATTTTCTCCCATTCTGAAGGCTGTGTTTTCACCTTGCTTATAGTTTCCTTTGTTGTGCAGAAGATTTTAATTTTAATTAGGTCCCATTTGTTTGTTTTTGCTTTTATTTCCAATATTCTGGGAGGTGGTCATAGAGGATCCTGCTGTGATTTATATCGCAGAGTGTTTTGCCTATGTTCTCCTCTAGGAGTTTGATAGTTTCTGGTCTTACTTTTAGATCTTTAATCCATTTTGAGTTTATTTTTGTGTTTGGTGTTAGAAAGTGATCTAATTTCATTCTTTTACAAGTGGTTGACCAGTTTTCCCAGCACCAGTTGTTAAAGAGATTGTCTTTTCTCCATTGTATATTCTTGCCTCCTTTGTCAAAGATAAGGTGTCCATAGGAGCATGGGTTTATCTCTGGGCTTTCTATTTTGTTCCATTGATCTATATTTCTGTCTTTGTGCCAGTACCATACTGTCTTGATGACTGTGGCTTTGTAGTAGAGCCTGAAGTCAGGCAGGTTGATTCCTCAGGTCCATTCTTCTTTCTCAAGATTGCTTTGGCTATTCGAGGTATTTTGTACTTCCATACAAACTGTGAAATTATTTGTTCTAGCTCTGTGAAAAATACCTTTGGTAGCTTGATAGGGATTGCATTGAATCTATAGATTGCTTTGGGTAGAATACTCGTTTTCACTATATTGAATATTCCGACCAATGAACATGGTGTATTTCTCCATCTGTTAGTGTCCTCTTTGATTTCTTTCACCAGTGTTTTATAGTTTCTATATATGTCTTTTGTTTCTTTAGGTAGACATATTCCTAAGTATTTTATTCTTTTCATTGCAATGGTGAATGAAATTATTTCCTTAATTTCTCTATTTTCTCATTATTAGTGTATAGGAATGCAAGGGATTTCTGTGTGTTGATTTTATATCCTGCAGCTATATTATATTCTTTGATTAGCTCTAATAATTTTCTGGTGGAGTCTTTAGGCTTTTCTATGTAGAGGATCATGTCATTTGCAAACAGTGAGAGTTTTGCTTCTTCTTTTCCAATTTGGATTCCTTTTATTTCTTTTTCTGCTTTGATTGCTGTGGCCAAAATTTCCAAAACTATCTTGAATAGTAGTGGTAAATGTGGGCACCCTTGTCTTGTTCCTGACTTTAGGGGAAATGCTTTCAATTTTTCACCATTGAGGATAATGCTTGCTGTGGGTTTGTCATATACAGCTTTTATTATGTTGACGTATGTTCCTTCTATTCCTGCCTTCCAGACATTTTTTTTTTAATCATAAATGGATGTTAAATTTTGTCAAAGGCTTTCTCTGCATCTATTGAGATAATCATATGGCTTTTATTTTTCAGTTTGTTAATGTGGTGTATTACATTGATTGATTTGTGGATATTGAAGAATCCTTGCTTCTCTGGGATAAAGCCCACTTGTTCGTGATGTATGAACATTTTAATGTGTTTTTGGATTCCGATTGCTAGAATTTTGTTAAATTTTTGCATCTATGTTCATCAGTAATATTGGCCTATAGTTTTCTTTTTTTGTGGCATCTTTGTCAGGTTTTGGTATTAGAGTGATGGTGGCCTCATAGAATGAGTTTGAAAGTTTACGTTCCTCTGCAATTTTCTGGAAGAGTTTGAGTAGGATAGGTGTTCAGTTCAGTTCAGTCACTCAGTCATGTCCACCTCTTTGCAACCCCATGAATTGCAGCATGCCAGGCTTCCCTGTCCATCACCAATTCCCAGAGTTCACTCAGACTCACGTCCATCGAGTCAGTGATGCCATCCAGCCATCTCATCCTCGGTCGTCCCCTTCTCCTCCTGCCCCCAATCCCTCCCAGCATCAGAGTCTTTTCCATGAGTCAACTCTTTGCATGAGGTGGCCAAAGTACTGGAGTTTCAGCTTTAGCATCATTCCTTCCAAAGAACACCCAGGGCTGATCTCCTTCAGAATGGACTGGTTGGATCTCCTTGCAGTCCAAGGGAGTCTCAAGAGTCTTCTCCAACACCGCAGTTCAAAAGCATCAATTCTTCGGCACTCAGCCTTCTTCACAGTCCAACTCTCACATCCATACATGACCACAGGAAAAACCATAGCCTTGACTAGACGGATCTTTGTTGGCAAAGTAATATCTCTGCTTTTCAACATGTTGTCTAGGTTGGTCATAACTTTTCTTCCAAGGAGTAATTGTCTTTTAATTCCATGGCTGCAATCACCATCTGCAATGACTTTGGAGCCCCCCAAAATAAAGTCTGACACTGTTTCCACTGTTTCCCCATCTATTTGCCATGAAGTGATGGGACCAGATGCCATGATCTTCGTTTTCTGAATGTTGAGCTTTAAGCCAACTTTTTCACTCTCCACTTTCACTTTCATCAAGAGGATGAAAGGATAGATGTTAACTCTTCTCTAAATTTTTGGTAGAATTCAGCTGTGAAGCCGTCTGGACCTGGGCTTTTGTTTGCTGGAAGATTTCTGATGACAGTTTCAATTTCCGTGCTTTTGATGGGTCTGTTAAGATTTTCTATTTCTTCCTGGCTCAGTTTTGGAAAGTTGTACTTTTCTAAGAATTTGTCCATTGCTTCCAAGTTGTCCATTTTATTGGCATATAATTGCTGATAGTAGTCTATTACGATCCTTTGTATTTCTGTCTTGTCTGTTGTGATCTTTCTATTTTCATTTCTAATTTTATTGATTTGATTTTTTCTCCCTGTTTCTTGATGAGTCTGGCTAATGCTTTGTAAATTTTATTTATCCTCTCAAAGAACCAGCTTTTGGCTTTGTTGATTTTTGCTATGGTCTCTTTTGTTTCTTTTGCATTTGTTTCTGCCCTGACTTTTAAGATTTCTTTCCTTCTACTACCCCTGGGGTTCTTCATTGTTTCCTTTTCTAGTTTCTTTAGGTGTAGAGTTAGGTTATTTATTTGACTTATTTCTTGTTTCTTGAGGTATGCCTGTATTGCTATGAACCTTCCTCTTAGCACTGCTTTTACAGTGTCCCACAGGCTTTGGGTTGTTGTGTTTTCATTTTCATTCATTTCTATGCATATTTTGATTTCTTTTTTGATATCTTCTGTGATTTGTTGGTTACTCAGCAGCATGTTGTTCAGCCTCCATATGTTAGAATTTTTAATAGTTTTTCTCCTGTAATTGAGATCTAATCTTACTGCATTGTGGTCAGAGAAGATGCTTGGAATGATTTCATTTTTTTTGAATTTGCCAAGGCTAGATTTATGGCCCAGGATGTGATTTATTCTGGAGAAGGTTCTATGTGCACTTGAGAAAAAGGGGAAGTTCATTGTTTTGGGGTGAAATGTCCTATAGATGTCAATTAGGTCTAACTGGTCTATTGTATCCTTTAAAGTTTGTGTTTCCTTGTTAATTTTCGGTTTAGTTTATCTATCCATAGGTGTGAGTGGGGTATTAAAGTTATTGTGTTATTGTCAATTTCCCCTTTCATACTTGTTAGCATTTGTCTTACATATTGCAGTGCTCCTATGTTGGGTGCATATATATTTATAATTGTTATATCTTCTTCTTGGATTGATCCTTTGATCATTATGTAGTGTCCTTCTTTGTCTCTTTCCACAGCCTTTGTTTTAAAGTCTATTTTATCTGATATGAGTATTGCTACTTGTGCTTGCTTTTCGTCTCTATTTGCATGGAATATCTTTTTCCAGCCCTTGACTCTCAGTCTGTATGTGTCCCTTATTTTGAGGTGGGTCTCTTGTAGACAACATATATAGGGGTCTTGTTTTTGTATCCATTCAGCCAGTCTTTGTCTTTTGGTTGGGGCATTCAACCCATTTACATTTAAGGTAATTATTGATAAGTATGATCCCATTGCCATTTACTTTATTGTTTTGAGTTCGAGTTTATACAACCTTTTTGTGTTTCCTGTCTAGAGAATATCCTTTAGCATTTGTTGGAGAGCTGGCTTGGAGGTGCTGAATTCTCTCAGCTGTTGCTTGTCTCTAAAGCTTTGCCAACAAAGGTCCGTCTAGTCAAGGCTATGGTTTTTCCAGTGGTCTTGTATGGATGTGACAGTTGGACTGTGAAGAAAGCTGAGCACTGAAGAATTGATGCTTTTGAACTGTGGTGTTGGAGAAGATGCTTGAGAGTCCCTTGGACTGCAAGGAGATCCAACCAGTCCATTCTGAAGGAGATCAGCCCTGGATATTCTTTGGAAGGAATGATGCTAAAGCTGAAACTCCAGTACTTTGGCCACCTCATGTGAAGAGTTGACTCATTGGAAAAGACTCTGATGTTGGGAGGGATTGGGGGCAGAAGGAGAAAGGGACGACCGAGGATGAGATGGCTGGATGGCATCACTGACTCGATGGGCGTGAGTCTGAGTGAACTCCAGGAGTTGGTGATGGACAGGGAGGCCTGGCATGCTGCGATTCATGAGGTCGCAGTCAGACATGAATGAGTGACTGACCTGAACTGAACTGAAAGCTTTTGATTTCTCCTTCATATTTGAATGAGATCCTTGCTGCGTACAGTAATCTGCGCTGTAGTTTATTTTCTTTCATCACTTTAAGTATGTCCTGCCATTCCCTCCTGGCCTGAAGAGTTTCTGTTGAAAGATCAGCTGTTATCCTTATGGGAATCCTCTTGTGTGTTTTTTGTAATTTGTTGTTTTGCTGCTTTTAATATTTGTTCTTTGTGTTTGATCTTTGTTAATTTGATTAATATGTGTCTTAGGGTGTTTCACCTTGGGTTTATCCTGTTTGAGACTCTCTGGGTTTCTTGGACTTGGGTGATTATTTCCTTCTCCATTTTATGGAAGTTTCAACTATTATCTCCTCAAGTATTTTCTCATGGTCCTTTTTTTGTCTTCTTCTTCTGGGACTCCTATGATTCGAATGTTGAAGCGTTTAACACTGTGCTGGAGGTCTCTGAGATTGTCCTCAGTTCTTTTAATTCGTTTTTCTTTTTTCCTCTCTGATTCATTTATTTCTACCATTCTATCTTCTACCTCACTAATCCTATCTTCTGCTTCCCTTATTCTACTATTTGTTCCCTCCAGAATGTTTTTATCTCATTTATTGCATTATTTATTATATATTGACTCTTTTTTATTTCTTCTAGGTCCTTGTTATATCTTTCTTGCATCTTCTCAATCGTGTCTCCAGGCTATTTATCTCTGACTTCATTTTGTTTTCAAGATTTTGGATCATTTTCACTATCGTTATTCGGAATTCTTTATCAGGTAGATTCCCTATCTCTTCCTCTTTTGTTTGGTTTGGTGGGCATTTATCCTGTTCCTTTACCTGTTGGGTATTCCTCTGTCTCTTCATCTTGTTTATATTGCTGTCTTTGGGGTGGCCTTTCTGTATCCTGGCAGTTTGTGGAGTTCTCTTTATTGAGGAGTTTCCTCGCTGTGGGTGGGGTTGTATAGGTGGCTTGTCAGGGTTTCCTGGTTAGGGAAGCTTGCGTCAGTGTTCTGGTGTGTGGAGCTGGATTTCTTATCTCTGGAGTGCAATGAAGTGTCCAGTAATGAGTTATGAGATGTCAGTGGGTTTGGGGTGACTTTGGGCACCCTGTATATTGAAGCTCAGGGCTATGTTTCTGTGTTGCTGGAGAATTTGCATGGTATGTCTTGCTCTGGAACTTGTTGGCCCTTGAGTGGTGCTTGGTTTCAGTGTAGGTATGGAGGCATTTGATGAGCTCCTGTCGATTAATGTTCCCTGGAGTCAGGAGTTCTCTGGTATTCTCAGGATTTGGACTTAAGCCTCCTGCTTCTGGTTTTCAGTCTTATTTTAACAGTAGCCCAAGACTTCTCCATCTATACAGCACCATTGATAAAACATCTAGGTTAAAGATGAAAAGTTTCTCCACAGTGAGGGACACCCAGAGAGGTTCACAGAGTTACATGGAGAAGAGAAGAGGGAGGAGGGAGACAGAGGTGACTAGGATGAGATGAGGTGGAATCAAAAGAGGAGAGAGCAAGCTAGCCAGTAATCACTTCCTTATGTGTGCTCTGCAGTCTGGACTGCTCAGAGATGTTCACGGAGTTATACAGAGAAGAGAAGAGGGAGGAAGGAGACAGAGATGGCCAGGAGGATAAAAGAGGGGAATCAAAAGGAGAGAGGCAGATACAGCCAGTAATCAGTTCCCTAAGTGTTCTCCACCATCCAGAACACACAAAGAGATTCACAGAGTTGGGTAGAGAAGAGAAGGGGGAGGGACGAGAGAGAGGCGACCTGGTGGAGAAAAAGGAGAGTCCGAAGGGGGAGAGAGCAGTCAAGCCAATAATCTCACTCCAAGTGAAAATGCAGCCGTGAAATTTAAAGATGCTTACTCCTTGGAAGAAAAGTTATGACCAACCTAGATAGCATATTGAAAAGCAGAGACATTACTTTGCCAATAAAGGTCCATCTAGTCAAGGCTATGGTTTTTCCAGTGGTCATATATGGATGTGAGAGTTGGACTGTGAATAAAGCTGAGTGCCAAAGAATTGATGCTTTTGAACTGTGGTGTTGGAGAAGACTCCTGAGAGTCCCTTGGACTGCAAGGAGATCCAACCAGTCCATTCTGAAGGAGATCAGCCCTGGATATTCTTTGGAAGGAATGATGCTAAAGCTGAAACTCCAGTACTTTGGCCACCTCATGTGAAGAGTTGACTCACTGGAAAAGACTCTGATGCTGGGAGGGATTGGGGGCAGGAGGAGAAGGGGACGACAGAGGATGAGATGGCTGGATGGCATCACTGACTCGATGGATGTGAGTTTGTGTGAACTCTGGGAGTTGGTGATGGACAGGGAGGCCTGGCATGCTGCGATTCATGGGGTTGCAAAGAGTCAGACACAACTGAGCGATTGAACTGAACTGAACTAAGTAAAAATGGGTATTGAAGATTGGGTTTTTAAAGGTACAAAATTGATAACAAATACCCAAAAGCAAAGATTATAAATCTAAAGTAGAGTTTGGATTTTCAAAAATACAATATTAAAGGAAAAAAGTCACAAAAACCGTAAAATATATATATATGAAGTTTGCTTTAAAAAATAGGGTCTCTCTCATTTTGTTTGTTTGTTTGTTTGTTTTTTGGTAAAGTAATAGTAGATTGCTGCTGCTGCTGCTATGTCACTTCAGTCGTGTCCAGCTCTTAGCAACCCCATAGATGGCAGCCCACCAGGCTCCCCTGTCCCTGGGATTCTCCAGGCAAGAGTACTGGAGTGGGGTGCCATTGCCTTCTCCAATAGTAGATTATAAAAATGAAAATTAAAGGAGTAATAGAGGACTTAAAAAAATAAAGAATGATAGTAAAAATAGTAAAAATATATCTAGGACTTTCTCTGGTGTTGTGGGCAGTGTGGGATCAGTTCATTTTGGGATAGTTCCTTGATCTGGCTTCTATTTCTCAAGATCTATAGGCCCCTTTTTATGTAATCGGTACTAACTACAGGGTTTTAATCTATTGCACCTGTCACTTCCAAGGAGGTTTCCTCTGTTTTAGCGTCTTCTGTTTGCTGGTCTCTTCAGTGTCTAATTTCCACCCTGACATAAGGGGGCAGTGGTCGACACTCTTTTAGGCTCACTTGTTCAGTCGTGCTGTGGGGAGGGAGGGACGCTGCAAACAACACTGACGTGTGCTCGCAGTGTCTCAGCCACACTGGGTTTGCCCCTGCTCACGGCGTGTGTGCTTTCCCTGTCCACCCTGCTTAGGCTCCAGGTTGCTCTGTCAGGAACTGTCTGAGACCAGTCCTGGGTTGTAGGCACTTCCCAGGTCTAAGCTGCTTAGGTTCAGGTACTCGGGTAGTCCTCAGAGGTGCAGACTCGGTTGGGCCTGCGTTTTGTGCCCTTCCCAGGTCCGAGCAGCTCAGGTGACCAAGTGTTTGGCGAGTGTGATCACTGCGACTTATCGCCTCCCCCATCCCTGCCACTTGGTTTTCTGGGTGTACAACCAGCGCACCTTCTCAGGCGGATGTTGACCATCCAGAATCCCAAGAAGTCTTGGTTAGCAATGAAGCCTGCTTGCAGTTTGGTAGATAATGCCTATCTGGGTCCGTGATTGCCCCCTTCCAGCCCTGGCTGCCCTCGCCTGCCTGTCACCAGAGGGGGATCGGCGATCTGCAGCTGGTTATCTCTGCTCAGTCCTTTGTTCTGTGAGCGGGCCTGGCGGTGTCTTAGGTTAGGGCTTTTCGCAGGGTAGCTATCTCACAGTCTGGTTTGCTAGCCCAAGTTAGTTCCCTCAGATTGCTCTTGGGGCATTCAGGCCCAGTCCTTACTCTAAGCAATGCAGCCCGCACCTCCCTGCCCAGCCCCCACTTGCTACTGGCAGATGCAGGCGTCCGCGCTGCTTCTCCATTGGGAGTTACTGTTGGGCGCGTAATTTGTGGGTTTTAATTATTTATTTATTTTTCCTCCCGGTTATGTTGCTCTCTGTGGTTCCAAAGCTCACCACAGACTTGGCAGTGAGAGTGTTTCCTGGTGTTTGGAAATGTCTCTCTTTTTTAAGACTCCCTTCCTGGGACAGAGCTCCGTCCCTACCTCTTCTGTCTCTCTTTTTATCTTTTATATTTTTTCCTACCTCCTTTCGAAGACAATGGGCTGCTTTTCTGGGTGCCTGCTGTCCTCTGCCAGCATTCAGAGGTTGTTTTGTGGAATTTACTCAGCATTCAAATGTTCTTTTGATGAATTTATGGGGGAGAAAGTGGTCTCCCCATCCTATTCTTCCGCCATCTTAGGACCTTGCCCTAGGTCATGTTCTTTAGAAGCAAAGCCTAAAATGGAGATTTTTGTGTAAGTGATTCATTGAGAATGTCCTCTCAGGAGGAAACTACAGAAGAATAGAGAAGCAGGATATGGCCAGAAAAGAAGCTGAGCAGATTTGAGTTCAGCTAAAGTCTAATCTGAACTTGACCCTACAGGAAGTTCTGAAGCCATGACATCAGTCAGTCATTGCCGGTGGCCTGCCCATGGAGGAGACGGGAGAGGCATAGCCCTCATGGGCATTTCCAGGAAACTAAGCTCTGCTGAAGGCAATTCTTGGGTAAAGGGTATAGCTGTGAGCTGTCAGCAGCAACACTCAATAGTTTTGGAGGATGGAGGCATTGGCCCGGTAAATGGGGTCTGAGTAGGGCACCCATAGAACCTACTACAAAGGGGATGATTGGCCATATTCCAGAATAGTAAGGGAACAAGGAATCCAGACATGTGAGTTCTAGCTTTAGTTCTGCTACTGATATTTTTGGGGTGCTCCATAGCTAATATCTGGTAAAACGATCATACTGGAAATCGTATTCAGTAAAGTCCCTTTATCCCTAAAATTATCTTGTGGTGGCAAGTTGTAGAGGAGTAGTTCTTGACATATGGGCTGAAGACCACTGAGAGAGATGGGGTTAGTGAGAGGACAAAGACACTGGTTACTGGGTCTGTGAGATCACGTACACCTCAAGCATTGTATTCATATTAGTGATGTGAATTATTATTATTTTTCAGTTATATATGATAAATGAAATAGATTTTCAATTTAAAAATGCTATGGAATGCATCCTAGTGGTTTTATATAATGTGTTTTCTCAATCACTGGATTCTAAAGGGACTTTTCTGAGGGTAAGTTGGAGAGTTTTCTAAAGTTAGATTGACAAAAGGGAACATACATACAGCATTGAATTAGATAATACCTAAGAATTCATGTGAATTTGTTTATATTACCTGGGCTTTACCAATTTGGGTTGTGATTTTCTTCACGGTAATTTTTCAGGCATGCATGGTCCATTTTAACATATGAATATTCAGAAATAATGGGAATAATAAGGAAATAAACTAAATGCTTCTCTCTGAAGGGTATATATAGCATTTGAGAGCTGGAAATTGTGTGTGTCTCCTCATTTTAATGATGAGGAAACTAAGGCTCAAAGTCATACTGAGAAAATATACAATTATGTCCCAGACTCCTAGTTTGATTATTATGACTGCTATACCATGAAGGCAACTAATAATTCAATCTGTGAAAAATTAAAGATAATTGGTCAGAACCGTGTGTCATTTTTTAAAAGCAGAATTAACTGATATGACTTATGGCATCTTGAATTTTAGGGGACAGTTTTTGTATGGATCCCTGAAGCTCATTTTTACAGTAAAGTTTACTATACTGTGGCTCTTTCTCTCTCTCTTTCCCTCTCTGTTTTTAGATTTCTATTTTTAATTGATACCTTCTCCCACCCCATATAGTTTTATCTAACCCCTTTCCCACAATTTTCTAGCAAAGGCTTGTAACTTGTACTTTCATTTCTAACCTTTTTCAAATAAAGATGATTTTCCCCTCAGAGGTTACACCATTTAAGAATAAAACAAATATTGTAGTATGCTGATGTGGATTATTTCTATAATAATCATGTGAACAGTGACATAGAAATAATGTGAATATTTTTATTTTCATGTCTTCTGTGGCTCAAGTGACTGCATCTGGTTAATAGAAGATAAAGGATTTGTCCAGAGAGGAGAGGGCCCCTAGATGGGTGTTGGTTCTGATGAATAAATAGAACCGGGCTTGAACTGCTACCAGATGTCCACACCAAGCACTAAGAGAAAGAACAACTGAGTGCAAGAAAATTTTGCCCAATGTTCTTCCCATACTGGCTGTTCCCTGACCATGAACCTCAGAGGAGGCAGCCTAATGAAGCCCACTGTCCATTAACATAGAACCTGCAATGAGCCCTCCTTCATGAGAAGCAAGACTCCCTGGCTCTGGGGAGACCTAGATCACGCATTTGTATGAATTCACCTCTCTTCACTCATAAACAGCAAAAGACAAAGGGGAGCTCTCAAACTGGTGTTTGAAGTGTGGATGCTCACTGAAGCATTATTTTTTTACGGCAAAAAGGAATGAATAGATGATGGAAGGATGAGAGGAAGATGACAAATGTCTGCACCAATAGAGGAATACTTCTGTCACTGAACCAAACTTGGGTCCACTTGTCTGTGCACAGTAAAGTCTATCTACTGACATGGGGTTGTGTGGAAGGAAAGTGCAGCATTTATTGTAATGTGCTGTACAAAGAATTGGGGACAGCTAGTGCTCAAAAAAGCTCCCCGATGGCTTCCAGGGAAAGGTTTTTAAAGAAGAGTGAGGGAGGGAGGTTGTGGGGTGTGTGATCAGTTTGTGGACATTCTCCTGATTGGTTGGTGGTGAGACACATGGGAGTTAACATTATCAACCATCTAGTCCCAATCCGTCTGGGGGTCCACGTGCTTGTGGGCAGCATACACTTTCTCTGCCTGGTGGTGGTTTCAGTAGCTGCAAAGCAGCTCAAAGGACATGGCTCAGAATATTATTTATAGCCCTTGAGGAGGAACCAAATGTCCTTGAGTTTGTTTAATTACAACTATTATTATTTTGTCTTGCTTGACTATTTTCCTTTCTGCATTTTCTCATTTCTCTGATTAAATTTACTCTTTGACTAAAATTTTTCAAAAGGCGGGCAGAGGACCCTGGGGAGAGTCCTGTTCTGGGCAGGTCCCATAGAGCCCTGCTCAGTTACCCTTAGATGTAGTATGTAGTATGCTCCTGTTACAAAACTCTACATTAATTAAAAGACTCAGACAAATCTATGTGTATTGATATGGTACTATTTTATTGAGGGAAAACCAGATTGTGAGACAGTATCTATATAGGATACAGTCTTTGTTTTTTTTAAAGGTCTGATCGTCCAGGAAGGGTCTAGAATATTCTGCAAACCATGAACAATGATCACACGAGGTAGTAGAAGTTTGAAGAAGGTGTGAAGAGTTGAGTATGAGTCTTTAACTTTTTATTTCAAAGATATTGCTTGAAACTTGTGTCAAGGAACAAGCATTACTTTTGTAAATGAGTATTTACAAATAAGCAAAAACATTTTTTTTTACAGATAAGTATTATTTTGTAAAAATAATAACTGCACTGGAAAAAAGAGGTTACATGACACAGACACACACACCTGGAAAGATCTGTATAAAAACAGCAGCACTGTTCTGCTCTAAGGCAGTAAACTTACAGTACAGATTTTTACATTCTTTATACTTTTCTGTATTTTTCCAGCCATATAGTCATCAAACCAGAAAAACCATTTCAATGAAAAAAAAAAAAAAAAACACTTTAGAGTGGAGTTTCCCTCTTGCTACTGTTTTTCAGCATTAGCCAGAAATACTAAACATTCATGTTGCCAGGAGCACCAGACTTAAATTTGGGCTTGTGCTTTCATAAACAGCTATGAGGGCACCTAGACATTGGAAGCACCCAGGCAAATATTTGGGTTAAGAGCAATGGTGTCCTGGTAAGTTTCACAACTGGCTGCCCCAAAGAACCTGCGCCCTGATTTGTAACGTCTAGATTTCTCTGTTAACATGCCCACCCTTCCAGCTGCCTTCAGGCTGCCTGCCGGCTACCCTTGTGATCACCACCATGCTGGTGGATTTGGACGGGATGCTCCAGCCAGCGGTACAAGCCGGCTCCAAAGCACCAGCGATGCTGGGGTGGGAGGGGGGCGGGGAGGTTCTTGACCTGGCTTGATTTTCTTCTCTTGTCTCATGTCCTTGGGCGCATGGAGAGAGGCCCAAAGAAGAGGGGAAGTTGGAGGGGGTAGCTGCTAGATAAGTGTGGAGGAGTCTAGTTTAGCCAAGTCTAGTCTTACTGTCTGGCCTGGTGGTGGGAAAGGTGGAATGGAGATGGGGGCGGCGGGGGGGGGGGTGGTGGTGGTGGTGTAAGTAGTGTGTGTGCGTGGGTGATGTGGGTGTGGGTATGTGTTGGTCATGGGCCTAATGCAAATTTGAGTCTCCATCTTGTTTTTTCAACAGAATGGTTAGAATAATACCCCCATCCCATTCCATGGGCCTTCTAAGCTTTGGGACCTTGACAGTCTGTTGAAGATACAGGCTGGGTAAACGTACTTAGAAAGCAGAAGTGAGGATTTGAGGACCAGACAGATAAAGCAAAAAAAAAAAAAAAAAGCCAATTCAAGGACCACCTGTGTTCAATTCTAGTGAAGTCTGGCTGCTCAGGGTGTCTCAGTCGCCCCCTCTTTGGTAGTTTCTATAAGCATCCCAGTGCTCACGGTTTTGTTCTGGCCACGCTTATCCCTTGGTGCTGCCCTTTAATTAGAAAGAAAAGGAAAAGAGGCTGGCACAAAATTAGGTTGACTGTGCCTTCCAAACTGTAAAAGCAGGAAAGAAATTAGGTGTGATTTCCCTTTCCCCACACCCTGAATGCTTGTCTATATACTACACCCCACCCCCAGTAGAAATCTTGATTTGCACTGACTCATCACTTCATATAACATCTTCTCCATGGAGGAAATAAGCATCATCTTTTTTTTTGTGGACAAATCAGGCCTTCTCCGATCCCCACCCTCTCTCCCCACCTCTACCCCCAGGCCATTTACCTCTATAAGTTCAGTTCAGTCTCTCAGTCGTGTCCAACTCTTTGCGACCCCATGAATCACAGCACACCAGGCCTCCCTGTCCATCACCAACTCCTGGAGTTCACTCAGACTCACATCCATCAAGTCAGTGATGCCATCCAGCCATCTCATCCTCTGTCCTCCCTTTCTCCTCCTGCCCCCAATCCCTCCCAGCATCAGAGTCTTTTCCAATGAGTCAACTCTTCGCATGAGGTGGCCAAAGTATTGGAGTTTCAGCTTTAGCGTCATTCCTTCCAAAGAAATCCCAGGGCTGATCTCCTTCAGAATGGACTGGTTGGATCTCCTTGCAGTCCAAGGGACTCTCTCAAGAGTCTTCTCCAACACCACAGTTCAAAAGCATCAATTCTTTGGCGCTCAGCCTTCTTCACAGTCCAACTCTCACATCCATACATGACCACTGGAAAAACCATAGCCTTGACTAGACGGACCTTTGTTGGCAAAGTAATGTCTCTGCTTTTAAATATGCTATCTAGCTTGGTCATAACTTTTCTTCCAAGAAGTAAGCGTCTTTTAATTTAATGGCTGCAGTCACCATCTGCAGTGATTTTGGAGCCCCCCAAAATAAAGTCTGACACTGTTTCCTCATCTATGTCCCATGAAGTGATGGGACCTGGTGCCATGATCTTCGTTTTCTGAATGTTGAGCTTTAAGCCAACTTTTTCACTCTCCTCTTTTACTTTCATCAAGAGGCTCTTTAGTTCTTCACTTTCTGCCATAAGGGTGGTGTCATCTGCATGCTGGGTATTTGCTTCTGTGGTCACCATTCTCATGGCTCCCGTCCTTTTTGCATGTAGCCTAAAGATGGGAGATGAATCAGCCTCTGGTCACAAAGCAAAGTGGGAGAGGGGTAGCCAGGACTCATTATATTCACAAAAAGAAATATAACTTTTTTTGCTTAACTTTCAGAGAATTGTTGCACTAGACTGGGATGAGCACCACCCTTAAAGTTTTACATTCTGAAACATCCAGGCTACATTTTAAAGTGCTTTATTTGTGTTAACAGTTGGTGTTAATTTTTGCAGCTTTTTTTTTTAAAGGAAGCCTATATGCAAAGTTGCTAGGTTGATGGACATGTATATGCATTTATATAAGTAGAAACATTTTAATCTGCACATACACTGTAAACCAGTATGAATATGTTTATATACAAAAGTGATTTTCCTTTAATTTTTAATTCAGATTTGAATAAATTTATTAGTACTGAATAATGGTGGTGGAATTGGGTGTGTGTGGAAGGGGGAGGGAAGATATTTGTGGTTTAAAAATAGAATTCTAGAGAATAGTTGTATTTCTTTGATGGAACAGTAGACCATTTCTGGAATGTTATGGTGAAAATAACAGAAAGTTCTGAACCAATAGTTCTCATCCAGTTTTCCTCCTGAGCGTGAAGGAACAGTATGATACTGGCCCTCTAGTGGGTCACTGTGACAAGGAACAAAGGTGGTCCATGAGGTGCGCACAATGGTCCAGCTTAAGGAAGCTTAATAGAATAAAGTAGAGGTGGGGGTGAGGAGAAAGGGACTATTAGAACTTAATTTTATTAAGAATAAAGATTATTAATACCATATGTGTGGATCAATAGGCATGCCTAAAAATAACTCATAAATAAGTGTGCATATAATAATTTAAGACATGTTTATGGAGGGCCTGCTGTGTAGCCAGTGGTGGGGATGCATTTTTACATTAACAGGCAAAAAGACAAATAACGTGCCATAATGTTACATTCTAGTTGGGTGGAGATGGGAGGAAAGAAAGAGAGAATGAAGTCTTCCAGGTGATGACATGCTTGTGGAGGACAACATATCAGGATAAAGGGGACCATTCTTTTTGACAGAGTGGTCAGGGAGGGCCTCTCTGATGACAGATTGAATTTGAGCAGAGATATACAGAAAGAGGCTGAATCATGCAGATTCCTAGAAGAAGAGCATCTCAGGCAGAGGAAATAGTGAAAGCAGAGTCTGTCTGTGGGCCTGACTCCATGCATTCAAGGACCAGTGGGGAGGCCAGGGGTGGGGTGAGGAGGCCTTGTTGCAGGAGCTGCAGTCAGAGGGGCTGCTGGCCTCCAGATCACGTCGGGTCTTCCGGCCACCACCAGGACTTTGGATTTTGCTCTGAGTAGAGGAGAAGTCATTGGAGAGTTCTGTGTGAAGAAGGACCTCAGCTGATTTGCACTGGGAAAGAACTAGGACTGCTATGTTGAGAGTATATGGTGCACGTGATATGGCAAAAAAGACCAGCGAGTTCATAAGTCACTGGAGCAGCTGAGACCAGCAGCAGTAGAGATGATGAGAAGTAGTTGAATGCTGTGTACACTTTTGAGGCAGAATCAGGACTTGATGAGACCAGCAAGGTATCTGGGATGCAAAAATTAAGAAAGCCCTCACCTGAGACATGTCATGGGGTAGTTGAGAAGAGAGCAGTTGGGGTCTCAGACAGAAACAGTATCCCTAATACCTGGACAGAAAGCAGAGTGTAGGCCACACAGTAGGTGGCTCAGTAGATGTGGGGGTAGAAGAAGTGGACTTTCTGTCTTGATGACTGTTTTATCAGAGATTAAAGGGCAGGATCATTAGCTGAGCAGGCCTGGGGAGAAGTAGAGGTTTGAGAAGAGTGAAGAGGGAATGAAATAATCCATAGGAGGGTAAAAGTGAAAGAACCAAGGATCTGTAGTCAGCTTGCCAGGGGTTACTCAAGCCCTCCCCTCCCCAAGTTAGCAGTCCTGGGGCTGCATGCACACAATTGTTGGGGCTATTTGCTCAGACTGATGGGTTAATAAGGAAGTCTGAAGAACACAGCTCTAGACCAAGTAAGATCTTCCAAATTAGCTTTAAAATCTATACTTGAAAATCTAATTTAAAAAAATCTAACAATAGCTACCACTCTATCTGATAAACCATGGCCCAGAATAATAGTTAAAAAATTATTAGCAGTAATGACATTTCTATACATATTTGGGCTTCTGATAAAAATGATTCACAGGATTCCTGAACATACTGGTCTGTCTGTTGCTAAACCAGCCTTCTGCTAAGCCAGCTTTTGTAAATTCCCAGCGGCTCTTACCTCCCTTTGGAACCAAGACTTGCCCAGAGAACCTCTGTCAGCATATTTACCCCGAGTATTTCCAAGTGTCCAACTAATGTACTATTAAGAATCATCATATTTATACTGAATGTATGAGATTCAGACTGTTATTAGTTTCTTGTGTATCAGCTCAGAACGACAATGCTCTGCTGATCTCAGGCATACAACATTCTCCCTCTGTTATTAATCTTACCTCAAGCTCCCATTTCTGCTGATGGCAAAAATGTGACCTAGTTATTTCCCATCAGATTCAGTCACTTCAGTGATTTCTCATTTATTGCAGAGAACTGTCTCTCCCATCTCCTGGAGTTCTATTTATGGGGGTGGGGTGGGGGTTGGGAAGGGAGTGGACGGGTGAGATGGGGAGAAGAGCTTAAGGCATTTGTGGGAAGGGGCATCAGATCCTGATGGTTCTGTGTCCTCTCCAGCCTCCTCTGAGATGTAATTGTCTGGTCTTTGGTCAGCAGCTCTGTTGTGCTATGGAAACCAGGAGTCTGGCTGTGGACTCCAGCCTGTGTCATACAGACTTCTCCTTCTGATGGGATCCTCTCCTTGTGGCCACAGAGCCCCTTCTCATCCATCATCCCTCTTTCTGCCTTGCTGCAACTCTCCTGGCAGCCTGGGAAATCTTGGGACGTCTTCTTGTCCCTCTGGATCTAAAGGAAACTTAGAAGATCAGCATGTGCCCTCTTGGACGACACAACTTGATGCCAAATTTCTGTTGCTTAGTTGCTGCTTCTGCTGCTGCACGTTGTTGAAGACTGCTGCTGCACGTTGAAGGCTTCTCTATGCTGAGTGGGGGTGAAGCACAAGGTCAGAGACTAAATCTCCTTTGTCTCTTGTTGCTGGACTTACTTTAAGTCCTTAATCAAGGAATCTTCTCAGCTTTTCTGCTTATGGCATAAAGTTGATGCACAAAGTTCTTAACTTTTTGGATATGAACAGACACCCAAAGAATGTACTCTTGTTCTTGCTGTTGAATTCCTTGGCTTTGCAATATATTCTCTTTGGTATTAATTTCAAGGATCTTTTTTTTTTTGAAATATATGAGCCCCAAATCTGTCTTTTGTCTGCCATGATCTGTCTTTCTTAGGGTCACTAATCTTTAGTCCCATAGTCTAGTTTTAATAATAGAAGGGGCATGGGGTAGAAAGAACTTACTCCCAATTTAAATGAAATATTTTATTACATTTGCCCCTCTATAAACAAAAACTGTAACTTCAGGGACTCCAAGAGGATGAGAGGGGCTTCCCCAGTGGCTCAGTGGTAAAGAATCTGCCTGTGATGCAGGAGACGTGGGTTCAATCCCTGAGTCAGGAAGATCCTCTGGAGAAGGAAATGGCAACCCACTCCAGTACTCTTGCCTGAAAAAATCCCATAAACAGAGGAGCTTGGCAGACTACAGTCCATGGGGTCACAAAGAGTTGGATGTGACTTAGTGATTAGACAACAACAACAAGGGGATAAGAGAGCAGAGTGATTCTGAAGGTGAATCAGCAAAGGTTGGAACATGTGTTTCCAACTCCGCTCATATGATCAGAATTCTCTGGGGTCCTTTTTTTAAAAAATTTATTTTTCAATTGAAGGACAGTTGCTTTACAGAATTGTGTTGGTTTCTGCCAAACAACGTGAATCAGCCATAGGTTTATATATGTCCCCTCCCCATCTCAGGGGTCCTTTTAATAAGACACAGAGCTGAGACCTGCTCCTAGGACTGCTAATTCAGAAGCCATCTATTTATTTTTTTAAATTCCAGATATTCACACCGGTGATTCTAATCCATACCTATCTCTGGAAGCTATAGGCCAGGGAACAGCAGTAGCTTTGAGGCCAATCACAAAGAGGGGAGGAGCTAGATGTGTCTAGAATCTTGTGTGTAATCTGAAGTGGAGATCCACCTGTTGACACCACTCATGGCAGAGTGTGCAGATAACCCCAAGCAGAGGATCAGGGGACAAAGTGGGAACCGAGCAGGAAATAAGCCAGAGCAAGGGAGCAGGTGCCAACAAGCTCATGAGAACTGAGAGTGTGCAGAGAAGTTGGCAAGCAAAAGAATGGAGATGAGGAATCTGGAAGAAGGAGACCCTGATTTTCTTGAACCTTCTGCTCTCAATGAGGAAGATTCTAATATTTCTTCTGCTAATTCAAAATAAAAATGTTAGAGAGTCAACAATTCCCCACTTGTTGATGGGCATTGGCATAAGGCTGCTGAAACACAACACTAGCCCATACCTAGCTGTGCAGTCCAAGACAAAAGGGAGAAAGAGCCCTTGTGACAAGGAAGTAGCCTGATGGGAAGCTAAGCTAGATTTGGGTAGGTTGACAGGTAGAAAGAGCCATTTTAGGTTGTAGGGATTCTGGAGTTGCTTGTTCTGCTAAGTGAAATAAGTCAGACAGAGAAAGACAAATACCGTATGAGATCACTTTTATGTTGAATATAAAAGATACAACAAACTAATGAATAGAACAAAAACGAAGCAGACTCACAGATATAGAGAACAAACTAGTAGTTACCAATGGGGGGAAGGAGGGGGAGGGGCAGGATGGGGTAGGGGAAAACGTGTTATTATAAAATTATATGAAATCATGTATGCGAACTTTCTGAGAATTGTAAAGCACTATAGAATTTAAATAATTTTTCATTTAATAATAAAAAAACAAAACCATATGCCTGTATGAGGGAACCATGTATGACATCTCCTACTTTCCATCTATGCCTGATAAACAGAAAAAAACACTGATTTTGAGTAACTTTGTTAATATTTGCTGGACACTAGTGATATTACAAATAAATTAAAAAAGAAACCTTCTTAGAAAACATTAAGTCTAGCAGATATCATACGCTGCCTACCATTCTGATTAAAAATAAACACAAAGCTGCCTTGAACTTGTAGTGCATGCTGCTCTGAGGTCACTTCAGTCACGTCCAAATCTGTGACCCCACAGACTATGTCCCACCAAGTTCCTCTGTCCATGGGATTCTCTGGGCAAGAATGCTGGAGTGGGGTGTCATTCCTTCCAGGTGGTCTTCCCAAGCCAGGGATCGAACCCCAGTCTCTTATGTCTCCTGCATTGTCAGGTTGGTTCTTTACCCCTAGCACCACCTGGGAAGCAAGAGTCTGCAATTAACATCTATTTTTTCTTAAAGTAACAGTTATGCCAGTGAACAAGGGATCAATCACCCCATTCTGCCCAATATATATGGATTTGTTAATTTTATTTTTAATTGTAGTAAAATAAACATAAAATTTGCCATCTTTACCATTTTTAAGTGTATGATTTAGTAATGTTAGGTATGATTCAGTAATGTTAGGTATGTTCACATTGTTGTACAGCAAATCTCCAGAATTTTTCATCTTGCAAAATTGAAACTCTATAGCCCCTTTTCCTGAATAACCCCGTTTTCCTTTCTCCTTCCAACCCCTTGCAACTACCAGTTTACTTTCTGTTCCTATGAGTTTGGTGACTCCAGATACCTTAATCAAGTAGAATAAGACAGTATGTTTCATTTTGTGACTGGGTTAATTTACTTAGTGTAATGTCCTCAAAGTTCACTGATATTATAGCATGTGTCAGAATTTCACTCCTTTTTAAGGCTGAATGATATTCCATTGCATGTAGATACCACATATTGTTTATCCACTCATCTACTGATGGAGATTTGGGTTACTTCCACTTTTGGCTGCTGAGAATAATGCTGCTATGAACATGGGTGTACAAATATTCTTTTGAGACTTTGCTTTACATTCTTGGCACATGTGATCTCCAGTTTTCACTGTGGCCATGCAGGATCTAGTTCCCTGACCAGGGATTGAATTCAGGCCCCCTGCATTGATTGGGAGTATGGGGTCTTAGCCACTGGGCCACCAGGGAAGCCCCTCACTGTGGTCTTGATTTGCATTTCCCAAATATTAGTGATATTCAGCATCTTTTCACATGCTTGTGGGTCCTTTCCTATCTTTTTTGGAGAGATGTTTATTCAAGTCCTTTGTCCACTTTTAAATTGGGTTATTTTTTAAGTTTTAGGAGTTCTTTATATATTCTGGATATTAACCTCTTACCAGGTATGTTATTTGCATATCTTTTTCTCCTGTTCTGAAAGTTTCTTTTTCACTATGTTGCTTGTGTCCTTTGGTGTATATAACTTTTAAATTTAGATGTAGTAAAATTTATCTTAATATATTCACTTTTGTTGCCTGTTCTTTCATTATCATATCCAAGAAATCATTGCCAAATCCAATGAACTGAAGGCTTATCCCTGTGTTTTCTTCTAAGAGTTTTATGGTTTCAGATCTTTGATCTGTTTTGATTTAATTTTATATATGGTGTAAGATAAGGGTCCATATTAATTGTTTTGTATATGCATATCTAGCTTCCCTGACAAAATTTATTAGAAAGATGTTCTTTTCCCTCATTGAATGGGCTTGACACTCTTGTTGAAAATTATTTGACTTTATATGCAATGACTCATATACAGGTTTTAAAAACAGCTTTATTGAGATATAGTTCACCCATTTAAAGTGTACAATTCAATGTACATTTTATTTTGAATATACTTTTTAGTATATTAATTAAATACTGGGTGGTGTTGTGTATACATCATCCCAATGAGTTTTAGAATACCCTCATCAACCCAAAAAGAGACCCAGGATCCCTTAGCTGTTACCCTCTACATGCAAATAACACTCACTTTATAGGCAACTACTAATATACAATTTAAATAGATTTATCTGTTATGGACATTTCTTATAAATGAAATCACACAGTATGTATCCCTTCATAACTCCCTTCTATAACTTACCATAATGTTTTCAGTTTTCATCCATAATGTAATACATAATAGTATTTAATTTCTTTTTATGGGTGAAATGGCAACCCACTCCAGTACTCTTGCCTGGAAAATCCCATGGACAGAGGAACTTGGTAGGCTACAGTCCATGGGGTCACAAAGGGTCAGACACGACTGAGCGACTCCACTTTCCTTTCTTTGCATGGATATGTCACATGTATTTATCTATTCATCTGCTGATGAACGTTTGAGTTGTCTCCACCTTTTGGCTATTGTGCTTAATGTTGCTGTAAGCATTTGTATACAAGTATTTACATGGACATCTTTTCATTCATGTTGGGTATCTACCTAGGAGTAGAATTGCTGGTTCATGGTAACTCTATGTTTCTTGTGTGCATTTTCTTTCTTTTCTTTTTTCTTGTTAATTTGCTAGGTATTGTTTTGCTTTGAAGTATAGTTGATTTATAATATTAATCTCAAGTGTTCAGCATAGTGATTTAATATTTTTATAGATTCGACACCATTTAAACTTATTATTAAAATTGGCTCTATTCCCTAGGCTGTACAATACATCCTTGTAGCTTATTTATTTTATACATAGTAGTCTGTACGTCTTCATCCCTTATCCCTGTCTTGCCCCTTTCCCCTTACTTCTCTTCACTGGTAAACACTACTTTATTCTCTATATTTGTGAGTCTGTTTCTGATTTGTTATTTTTACTCATTTGTTTTATTTTTTAGATTCCACATATAAGTGATAACATATAGTTTGTCTTTGTCTGATTTATTTCACTAAGCATAATATTCTCCAGATTCAACATGTTGTTGTAAATGGCAAAATTTCATTCTTTCTTACAGCATATGTTTATGTGTGCCTATATATATAGGCACATGTACCTGTTAGCCATCTGTATATTTTCTTTGGAAAAATGTCTATTCAGGTCTTCTGCCCATTTTTAAGTGAAGTTTTTTTTTCATATTGAGTTGTATGAATCATTTTTAAATAAATATGACCCTTACTGGTCATGTGATTAGCAAACATTTTCTCCAATTCAGTAGGCCATCTTTTTGTTTTGTTGATGGTTTCCTTTGCTGTGCAAAAAGTTTTAGGTTTAATTAGGTCCCGTTTGGTTCTTTTTTGGTTTATCTTTGCCTGAGGAGACAGATCCAAACACATATTGCTATAATTTTTCTCAAAAAATGTTCTGCCCATATTTTCTTCTAAGTCTTCTATGGTTTCCAGCTCCTACATGTAGGTCTTTAATCCATTTTGAGTTTATTTTTGTATGTGATATGCAGAAATGTTCTGATTTCATTCTTTTACATGTAGCCGTCCAGTTTTCCTACCTCCAGTCGTTTTTGGGTCAGTACATACTGTCAGATTTTTGTAGCTGTATAGTATAGTCTGAAGTCAGGGAACTTTGTTTTTTCCCTCAAGATTGCTTAGCTATTTGGGGCCTTTTGTGGTTTTATATAAATATTTTTTATTATTTGTTCTAGTTCTGTAAAAACTATTATGAGTATTTTGATGAGGATTGCATTAAATCTATAGATTTCTTTGGGTACAATGGACATTTTAACGATATTAATCTTCCAATCCAAGATGGGGTATCTTCCATTTTTTTTGGTATCATCTTCATTTTGCTTTATCAGTGTTTTATAGTTTTCAGAGTATAGGACTTTCAACTCCTTGGTTAACTATATTCCTAGTTATTTTATTCTTTTTGATGTGATGTTTAAATGGGATAGTTTCCTTGCTTTCTTTCTGGTATTATTAGTGTAAAGAAATGTAACAGATTTCTGTTTATTAATTTTATACTTTGCTGAATTCATCTATTAGTGCTAAAAGTCTTTTGGGGGAGACATTAGCGTTTTTTCTCTATATAGTATCGTGTCATCTGCAAATAACGACTGTTTTACTTCTTCACTTTCAATTTGTATGCTTCCCTGAGTGGGCTTCCCTGGTGGCTCAGATGGTAAAGAATATGCCTGCAGTGTGGGAGACCCAGGTTCAATCCCTAGGTCGGGAAGATCCCCTGGAGAAGGGAATGGCTGCCCGCTCCAGTATTTTTGCCTGGAGAATTCCAGGGACAGACCAGCCTGGTGAGTTACAGTCCATGGGGTCACAAAGAGTTGTACATGACTAAGTGACTAACACACACACACTTACTTTTTATTTTTCTCTTGCTGCCTTTAGAATTTGCTCTTTAATTTTTGCCTTTTTAATTATGGTATGTCTTGGTGTGCGTTTCTTTGGGCTTATCCTGTTTGGGACTCTGTGCTCCCTGTGTCTGGGTATCTGTTTCATTTTTTAGGTTTAGGAAGTTTTCAGCCACAATTTCATAAATTACACTTTCAACCCCTTTCTCTATTTTCTCCTTCTGGAATCCCTATAAGGTGAATGTGAGTATACTCAATGTTGTTTCAGAGGTCCCTTAAATATTCTCATTTTATTTTATTTATTTATTTATTTTTATTTTTTATTTTTTTAAATTTTTTTTTTATTTTTTAAATTTTAAAATCTTTAATTCTTACATGCGTTCCCAAACATGAACTCCCCTCCCACCTCCCTCCCCATAACATCTCTCTGGGTCATCCCCACGCACCAGCCCCAAGCATGCTGCACCCTACGTCAGACATGGACTGGCGATTCAATTCTTACATGACAGTATACATGTTAGAATTCCCATTCTCCCAAATCATCCCACCCTCTCCCTCTCCCTCTGAGTCCAAAAGTCCGTTATACACATCTGTGTCTTTTTTCCTGTCTTGAATACAGGGTCGTCATTGCCATCTTCCTAAATTCCATACATATGTGTTAGTATACTGTATTGGTGTTTTTCTTTCTGGCTTACTTCACTCTGTATAATTGGCTCCAGTTTCATCCATCTCATCAGAACTGATTCAAATGAATTCTTTTTAATGGCTGAGTAATACTCCATTGTGTATATGTACCACAGCTTTCTTATCCATTCATCTGCTGATGGACATCTAGGTTGTTTCCATGTCCTGGCTATTATAAACAGTGCTGCGATGAACATTGGGGTACATGTGTCTCTTTCAATTCTGGTTTCCTCAGCGTGTATGCCCAGCAGTGGGATTGCTGGGTCATAAGGTAGTTCTATTTGCAATTTTTTAAGGAATCTCCACACTGTTCTCCATAGTGGCTGTACTAGTTTGCATTCCCACCAACAGTGTAGGAGGGTTCCCTTTTCTCCACACCCTCTCCAGCATTTATTGCTTGCAGATTTTTGGATCACAGCCATTCTGACTGGTGTGAAGTGGTACCTCATTGTGGTTTTGATTTGCATTTCTCTAATAATGAGTGATGTTGAGCATCTTTTCATGTGTTTGTTAGCCATCTGTATGTCTTCTTTGGAGAAATGTCTATTTAGTTCTTTGGCCCATTTTTTGATTGGGTCGTTTATTTTTCTGGAATTGAGCTGCATAAGTTGCTTGTATATTTTTGAGATGAGTTGTTTGTCAGTTGCTTCACTTGCTATTATTTTCTCCCATTCAGAAGGCTGTCTTTTCACCTTGCTTAGAGTTTCCTTTGTTGTGCAGAAGCTTTTAATTTTAATTAGATCCCATTTGTTTATTTTTGCTTTTATTTCCAGAATTCTGGGAGGTGGATCATAGAGGATCCTGCTGATTTATGTCTGAGAGTGTTTTGCCTATGTTCTCCTCTAGGAGTTTTATAGTTTCTGATCTTACATTTAGATCTTTAATCCATTTTGAGTTTATGTTTGTGTACGGTGTTAGAAAGTGGTCTAGTTTCATTCTTTTACAAGTGGTTGACCAGTTTTCCCAGCACCACTTGTAAAAGAGATTGTCTTTACTCCATTGTATATTCTTGCCACCTTTGTCAAAGATTAGGTGTCCATATGTGTGTGGATTTATCTCTGGGCTTTCTATTTTGTTCCATTGATCTATATGTCTGTCTTTGTGCCAGTACCATACTGTCTTGATGACTGTGGCTTTGTAGTAGAGCCTGAAGTCAGGCAAGTTGATTCCTCCAGTTCCATTCTTCTTTCTCAAGATTGCTTTGGCTATTCGAGGTTTTTTGTATTTCCATACAAATCTTGAAATTGTTTGTTCTAGTTCTGTGAAAAATGTGGCTGGTAGCTTGACAGGGATTGCATTGAATTTGTAAATTGCTTTGGGTAGTATACTCATTTTCACTATATTGATTCTTCCGATCCATGAACATGGTATATTTCTCCATCTATTAGTGTCCTCTTTGATTTCTTTCATCAGTGTTTTATAGTTTTCTATATATAGGTCTTTAGTTTCTTTAGGTAGATATATTCCTAAGTATTTTATTCTTTTCGTTGCAATGGTGAATGGAATTGTTTCCTTAATTTCTTTTTCTACTTTCTCATTATTCGTGTATAGGAATGCAAGGGATTTCTGTGTGTTGATTTTATATCCTGCAACTTTACTATATTCATTGATTAGCTCTAGTAATTTTCCGGTGGAGTCTTTAGGGTTTTCCATGTAGAGGATCATGTCATCTGCAAACAGTGAGAGTTTTACTTCTTCTTTTCCAATTTGGATTCCTTTTATTTCTTTTTCTGCTCTGATTGCTGTGGCCAAAACTTCCAGAACTATGTTGAATAGTAGCGGTGAAATTGGACACCCTTGTCTTGTTCCTGACTTTAGGGGAAACGCTTTCAATTTTTCACCATTGAGGATAATGTTTGCTGTGGGTTTGTCATATATAGCTTTTATTATGTTGAGGTATGTTCCTTCTATTCCTGCTTTCTGGAGAGTTTTTGTCATAAATGGATGTTGAATTTTGTCAAAGGCCTTCTCTGCATCTATTGAGATAATCATATGGTTTTTATTTTTCAATTTGTTAATGTGGTGAATTACATTGATTGATTTGTGGATATTGAAGAATCCTTGCATCCCTGGGATAAAGCCCACTTGGTCATGGTGTATGATCTTTTTAATGTGTTGTTGGATTCTGATTGCTAGAATTTTGTTGAGGATTTTTGCATCTATGTTCATCAGTGATATTGGCCTGTAGTTTTCCTTTTTTGTGACATCTTTGTCAGGTTTTGGTATTAGGGTGATGGTGGCCTCATAGAATGAGTTTGGAAGTTTACCTTCCTCTGCAATTTTCTGGAAGAGTTTGAGGAGGATAGGTGTTAGCTCTTCTCGAAATTTTTGGTAGAATTCAGCTGTGAAGCCGTCTGGACCTGGGCTTTTGTTTGCTGGAAGATTTCTGATTACCGTTTCAATTTCCATGCTTGTGATGGGTCTGTTAAGATTTTCTATTTCTTCCTGGTTCAGTTTTGGAAAATTGTACTTTTCTAAGAATTTGTCCATTTCTTCCACGTTGTCCATTTTATTGGCATACAACTGCTGATAGTAGTCTCTTATGATCCTTTGTATTTCTGTGTTGTCTGTTGTGATCTCTCCATTTTCATTTCTAATTTTATTGATTTGATTTTTCTCTCTTTGCTTCTTGATGAGTCTGGCTAATGGTTTGTCAATTTTATTTATCCTTTCAAAGAACCAGCTTTTGGCTTTGTTGATTTTTGCTATGGTCTCTTTTGTTTCTTTTGCATTTATTTCTGCCCTAATTTTTAAGATTTCTTTCCTTCTACTAACTCTGGGGTTCTCCAACTCTCCCTTTTCTAGTTGCTTTAGTTGCAGAGTTAGGTTATTTATTTGACTTTTTTCTTGTTTCTTGAGGTATGCCTGTACTGCTATGAACTTTCCTCTTAGCACTGCTTTTATAGTGTCCCACAGGTTTTGGGTTGTTGTGTTTTCATTTTCATTAGTTTCTATGCATATTTTGATTTCTTTTTTGATTTCTTCTGTGATTTGTTGGTTATTCAGAAGTGTGTTGTTCAACCTCCATATGTTGGAATTTTTAATAGATTTTCTCCTGTAATTGAGATCTAATCTTAATGCATTATGGTCAGAAAAGATGCTTGGAATGATTTCGATTTTTTTGAATTTATCAAGTTTAGATTTATGGCCCAGGATGTGATCTATCCTGGAGAAGGTTCCATGAGCACTTGAAAAAAAAGTGAAATTCATTGTTTTGGGGTGAAATGTCCTATAGATATCAATTAGGTCTAACTGATCTAATGTATCATTTAAAGTTTGAGTTTCTTTGTTAATTTTCTGTTTAGTTGATCTGTCCATAGGTGTGAGTGGGGTATTTAAGTTTCCCACTATTATTGTGTTATTGTTGATTTCCCCTTTCATACTTGTTAGCATTTGTCTTACATATTGCGGTGCTCCTATATTGGGGGCATATATATTTATAATTGTTATATCTTCTTCTTGGATTGTTCCTTTGATCATTATGTAGTGGCCTTCTTTGTCTCTTTTCACAGCCTTTGTTTTAAAGTCTATTTTATCGGATATGAGTATTGCCACTCCTGCTTTCTTTTGGTCTCTATTTGCGTGGTATATCTTTTTCCAGCCCTTCACTTTCAGTCTGTATGTGTCCCTTGTTTTGAGGTGGGTCTCTTGTAAGCAGCATATAGAGGGGTCTTGTTTTTGTATCCATTCGGCCAGTCTTTGTCTTTTGGTTGGGGCGTTCAACCCATTTACGTTTAAGGTAATTATTGATAAGTATGATCCCGTTACCATTTACTTTATTGTTTTGGGTTCGGGTTTATACACCCTTTTCATGTTTCCTGTCTAGAGAATATCCTTTAGAATTTGTTGGAGAGCTGGTTTGGTGGTGCTGAATTCTCTCAGCTTTTGCTTGTCTGTAAAGCTTTTGGTTTCTCCTTCGTATTTGAATGAGATCCTTGCTGGGTACAGTAATCTGGGCTGTAGGTTATTGTCTTTCATCACTTTAAGTATGTCTTGCCATTCCCTCCTGGCCTGAAGAGTTTCTATTGAAAGATCAGCTGTTATCTTAATGGGAATCCCCTTGTGTGTTATTTGTTGTTTTTCCCTTGCTGCTTTTAATATTTGTTCTTTGTGTTTGATCTTTGTTAATTTGATTAAAATGTGTCTTGGGGTGTTTCGCCTTGGGTTCATCCTATTTGGAACTCTCTGTGTTTCTTGGACTTGGGTGATTATTTCCTTCCCCATTTTAGGGAAGTTTTCAACTATTATCTCCTCAAGGATTTTCTCATGATCTTTCTTTCTGTCTTCTTCTTCTGGGACTCCTATAATTCGAATGTTGGAGCATTTCATATTGTCCTGGAGGTCTCTGAGATTGTCCTCATTTCTTTTAATTCGTTTTTCTTGTTTCCTCTCTGATTCATTTATTTCTACCATTCTATCTTCTATTTCACTAATCCTATCTTCTGCCTCCGTTATTCTACTATTTGTTGCCTCCAGAGTGTTTCTGATATCATTTATTGCATTATTCATTATATTTTGACTCTTTTTTATTTCTTCTAGGTCCTTGTTAAACCTTTCTTGCATCTTCCCAATCCTTGTCTCTAGCCTATTTATCTGTGATTCCATTTTGATTTCAAGATTTTGGATCATTTTCACTATCAATATTCGGAATTCCTTCTCAGGTAGATTCCCTACTTCTTCCACTTTTGTTTGGTTTGGTGGGCAACTCTCCTGTTCCTTTACCTGCTGTGTATTCCTCTGTCTCTTCATCTTGGTTATATTGCTGCGTTTGGGGTGGCCTTTTTATATTCTGGGAATTTGTGGAGTTCTCTTTATTATGGAGCTTCCTCACTTTGGGTGGGGTTCTATCAGTGGCTTGTCAAGGTTTCCTGGTTAGGGAGGCTTGTGTTGGAGTTTTGGTGGGTGGAGCTGGGTTTCTTCTCTCTGGAGTGCAATGGAGTGACCCGTAATGGGTTACGAGACATCAAAGGTTTTGGGATAATTTTGAGCTGCCTGTATATTGAAGCTCAGGGGAGTGTTCCTGTGTTGCTGGAGAATTTGCATGGTATGTCTTGTTTTGGAATTTGTTGGCCCTTGGGTGGAGCTTGGTTTCGGTGTAGGTATGAAGGCATTAGATGGGCTCCTATTGCTTAATGTTCCCTGAATTCAAGAGTTCTCTAATGTTTTCAGGCTTTGGATTTAAGCCTCCTGCTTCTGGTTTTCAGTTTTATTTTTACAGTAGCCTCTAGACTTCTCCATCTATACAGCACCGATGATAAAACATCTAGGTTAAAGATGAAAAGTTTCTCCACATTGAGGGACACTCAGAGAGGTTCACTGAGTTATAAGGAGAAGAGAAGATGGAGGGGGTAGTTAGAGGTAACTGGAATGAGATGCGGTGAGATCAAAAGAGAAGAGAGCAAGCTAACCAGTAGTCACTTCCTTATGTGCGCTCTACAGTCTGGACCACTCAGAGGTATTTACAGAGTTATACGGGGAAGAGGAGAGGGAGGAAGTAGACAGAGGTGACCAGGAGGATCAGAGAGAGGAATGAGTAGGAGAGAGACAAATCCTGCCAGTAACCTGTTCCTTAGGTGTTCTCCACCGTCTGGAACACACAGAGATTCACAGAGTTGGATAGAGGAGAGATGGGGGAGAAAAGAGACAGAGGCCACCTGGTGGAGAAAAAGGAGAGTCCAGAGGAGGAGAGAGTGGTCAAGCCAGTAATCTCGCTCTCAGGTAAACTGGGATAGTGAAGTTTGGGTTTTTAAATGTACAAAATTGACCACAAAAACCTAAGAGCAAAGATTAAAAATCTAGAGTAGAGGTTGGATTTTCAAAGATACAATATTAGAGAGAAGCAGAAGGAAAAAGGAAGAAAGAAAGAAAAAAAAAAAAGAAAGAAAAAGAATTATTAAAAAACAAACAAACAATCAAAAAAAAAAAAGCCATCAACAACCATCCAAAGACTGTATATGGTGTTTGCCTTAAAAAAAAAAAAGTCTTTTTAAAAAACAAACAAAAAAAATATAGTAATAATAGGTTATAGAAATAAAAATTAGAGGAGAAATAGAAGACTTAACAATTAAAAAAAAGTTAGAAAAAAAAGCAAAAAAAGAAAAAAAGGAATGATTTTAAAAATATTAAAAATATCTGGCCCTTTCTGGTGTAATGGGCCGTGTGGGATCACTTCCAAGGTGGTTCCCTCTGTTTAACTTCTTCTGTTTGCTGGTTTTTTAGGCTCACTAGTTCAGTCGCGCTGTGGGGAGGGGGGATGCTGCTAACAAATAGCACTGTTGTGTGCACCCCGTATCTCAGCCCCGCTTGACCTGTCCTTTCTCGCGGCGCACAAACCGCTCCGGCTCTAGGATGCTCAGCCGGGAACCGTCTGGGGCCGGCCCTAGGCTGCGTGCACTTCCCCGGTCCAAGCCGCTCAGGTTCGGCGCTCAGGCAGCCCTCAGAGGCACAGATTAGGCTGGAACTGCGCTTTGTGCCCTTCCCAGGTCCGAGTAGCTCAGGAGTTTGGCGAGCGCGATCGCTGCGGCTTGTCACCTTTTCTGCCACTGCTGCTCAGCTTTCTGGGTGGACCGCTGGCGCACCCCGTGAGGCAGATGGTGACTGTCCAGCACCCCCAGAAGTCTTAGCAAAGGAGCCTGCTTGCAGTTAGGTAAGTACAGTCTCTCCGGGTCTGCAATTGCCCCTTTCCAGTCCTTACGGCTCTGGCTGCCTGTCCCCAGCGGGGGATGGTCTGCAGCCGGCTTTTCCCGTTCCGTCCTTTGTTCTGTGCTCGGTCCTGGCGGTGTCTTATGTTCGAGCTTTTCGCGTGGTAGCTATCCCACAGTCTGGTTTGCTAGCCCAAGTTAGATCGTTCTGGTTGCGCGTGGGGTGTTCCTGCCCGATTCTTACAAAGCTCTGCAGCCCGCGCCTCCCGCGAGTCCCTGCCCTGCCCCCACTTCCCAGTGGCGGATGCAGGCTTCTGTGCTGCTTTTCCGCTGGGGGAGTTACTGTTGGGCTTGTAATCTGTTGGTTTTAATTATTTATCTATTTTTCCTTCCTGTTATGTTGCCCTCTGTGTTTCCAAGGCTCGCCACAGACTCGGCAGGGAGAGTGTTTCCTGGTGTTTGGAAACCTCTCTTCTTAAAATTCCCTTCCCGGGACGGGCTTCCCTTCCCGGGACGGGCTTCCCTTCCCGGGACGGAGCTCCCTCCCCACCTCCTTTGTCTCCTTTTTCGTCTTTTGTATTTTTTCCTACCTGTTTTTGAAGACAATGATCTGCTTTTCTGGTTGCCTGATGTCCTCTGCCAGCCTACAGAAGTTGTTTTCCGAAGTTTGCTCAGCGTTGAAATGTTCTTTTGAGGAATTTGTGAGGGAGAAAGTGGTCTTCCCGTCCTATTCCTCCGCCATCTTTCCCTCTCCAAATGTTCTCATTTTAATTTGTTTTTCTTTCTGCTCTTCTGATTGGGTGATTTCCATCATCCTGTTTCCCAGATCACTTATGCACTCCTCTATACTATCTAGTCTGTTATTCATTCCATCTAATGTGCTTTTCATTTCAGTTATTGTATTCTTCAGTTCTGACTGGTTCTTTTTTATGTTTTTTAATTCCTTGTTAAACTTCTCCATGTAGTCATCTCTTCTTTTTCCCACTTCAGCTAACATTCTTACTACTAATGCTTTGACCTCTTTATCTTTCAATTATTTATCTCTTTTCCTTTAGTTGTTTTTAATAAGTATTTTTTTCCTTGCTCTTTCATTGGAATCAAATTCCTCAGTCTTCTCATTTTGCATAACTTTCTCTATCTCTATAAAATTAGGTGAAACAGTTCCCTATCCTACTCTTGAGGGGTTATCTTTGTGTCACAGTGTCCCTCTTCAGTCTGTGTGCCCACGGGCTTTGGTGGGAAAGCTGGATCCAGAGTGAGCACAGTCCTGTCTTCCTTTAGATTGTGCTGGCAGCTATCACTTTGGTGGGAGGTGGGGCTTGAGATAAAGGGGCTAGAGTCAGAGCTAGGTGTGAGCTGGGGTTTCTCCTATGCTCAGTGACTGACAGCACCCTGTCAAGCGCAAGGTTGGTCCAGGGTGCTGGAGCAGAAGCTCTGAGGGTTAGATCCTGATTGATGCTGTATCCTTCCAATGTTCTTTCTCACCCCTCCCCGCATCAGCACCTTTGCCCCCGAGTGGAACAATGCTGGAGCAAATGGGACCAGAGTAGGTGACTGGTGTGGGCTGCGGAGCATGCTGGGGTAGTCCAAACCCACCAGCCATAGTTTCAGACTGCTCCCTCTCTGTTGCCTCCACGAGTACCAGCAAAGGTTGCCCTGCCTAATTCAGGTGCAGAGCCAAGTCTAAGCCAGCTCTGTCCCCCACAACCATGCGCTTTCCTCAGCAACAACAGTCTTTGCCCTAGTGGGACGCTGTGCCGAACTGGAGTGGTCTGGGGCAGGTGCTTGCTGTGGTCTGGGACACAGGCTGGGACAGTCGTGGAAAACCAGCCACAGTCCCAGGCTGTTTCAGTCTGCTGCTTCCGACTGGTTTCCGGGACTAAGCAGCATGTGCACACTATTCATGAGCAAAGTCTAGGTTTCCTACAGCCCTCCCGTTGGTCCCACTGGTTTCAAACTATCTAAGGGGACTCAGAGATCAGTGCTGGGAGTTCATTGGAAGGACTGATGTTGAAGCTGAAACTCCAATACTTTGGCCACCTCATGCGAAGAGTTGACTCATTGGAAAAGACTCTGATGCTGGGAGGGATTGGGGGCAGGAGGAGAAGGGGATGACAGAGGACGAGATGGTTGGATGGCATCACCGACTCAATGCAAATGAGTTTGGGTGAACTCCGGGAGTTGGTGATAGACAGGGAGGCCTGGCATGCTGCGATTCATGGGGTCACAAAGAGTCGGACACGACTGAGCAACTGAATTGAGCTGAACTGAAGGGGACTCATCTTCCTAGTGTCCAGTGCTGTTCTGCCCAATATATGTTGAACTGCTCATACCCCAGGTAGGACCTCTGAGCCCATGCATTCTCCCTCCTCATCTGTGTCTTCTAGCTGCCCATGTCCTGACCTGATCACTTCTTTTTCTTTCCTAATGACTCTGGTGTGGAAGTTTCCTTACAACTGTGATTGTGTAAGAATCTTTCTGCCAGTCTCCAGTTTGTTTTCAATGAGACTTGCGTCACATAGGGATATATTTTTGATGTGTTCATGGATGGAGGTGGGCTCAGAGTCTTCCTCCTCTGCCTTCTTGATCCCCTCCTTATGTGAACTTTTAGTATGAGAGGATCACTGGTTTCCAGGAAAATGAAAAACAATCTCCTGATAAATTATGGTGAGGAAAATAATACAACTGTGGGTCTCATAATATCAATGATGACTGAACTTAAGTCAGGTGCCAGGAATGATTAGTTACAAACTGTTTTAAAATTCAGATCCAGTAGTACCAGTTTTTCAGGTTCACATTGTGAAGAGACTAGGCTGGAGATGACGTAATATGAAAATTCCATTGAGTGAAAGGAAATAATTATGTCAGGAATCCGATAATATAAAATGAGGGAAAAAATAAAAATGTCTTGGTCAATAGCAATACTTTAAATCCCTTTATAGAGGGGGCTGGGGGACTCTTCAATCCTGTATTCTTTCAGCAGGCAGAAGAAAAAGGAGCATTGCTTGATTCACTAATTCAAATGGGAAGTAGGGTAAACAAGTGAGTCAGCCTGGGCTGCTGCAAGATGGGTAGGAATTAGTAGGGAATGTGGTGGTCTCAAGAGTACACACTTATCTAAAGCCATTCAAATTCAGATTTTCTTAACTATGACAGCCAATCAAAACCTATGAATCTAGGTCCTGGACAACTTGTTGCAACCCCTAAAATTAAAAAAAAAATAATAATAATGGAGAGGAGAAAGGAGGGGGGAAAGCAAAAGAGAAAGGGGGGATTGAAATTGAACCCTAGCAAATTCCAATGACACCTCATTATATTATATTGCTATTTTTATCACAAATGGGGCTTCCTATAAATTGACTCTGTAGAGAAACTACTTCCTTGAATCCCTCTTAGAGAGTGGAGTAGATTGAAATGGGGAAGAGGAAAAGAGAGCTGCATTTTCATTTATTAATAATTCAAGGTCTGGAGGTAGAATTCTGACTTCTGAACCAGTATTTCCTGTTAAAATGTGTATTCTGATTCAGTAGGTGTCTACGGTTGGGCCTGAGATCCTGTATTTCAGTAAGTTCCCAGGTGATGCTTGTCCTGTTGGTCCCCATAGTACACACTTTGAATACCAGGGTAGCAAATAACTCTCGGATGAAGAAAACTACTACCTCCACATATTTAAAACATCATAAGCAGTAAGGATATGGAACAATTAGGGATGTTTCCCTTTTCTAGGTCAGGCCACTCTTTGAATTTTGTAATCCTAATAAGATATTCAAGACATCAAGGGGCAGAGACCAGTCAAAAAGAGGTCATGTTCCTAGCAGCCAAGTTCTGGTCAATGGGATGTGAGCCTCAGTCACGTGAACAACTTTTGGGTTATGTCTTTGAATGGAAGATGTTCCATCCCCTTCCTTCTCTTCTCTCTGGCTGGAGTGCAGACACAATGGAGAGCTATTTTTGACTGTGTGGGCAAGGGCAATAGCTGAGGAATATCAGAACAAAAAGATAGAAAGGGCCTCAACTCTGCAGAGTGAAACAGCAATACTAGCTCAGAAATTTATGTTAGAAACACAGTTGTCTTTTAAAAGCCACTGCTTATTTGGGTCTGTCAAGGGCAACCAATCTGTATCATAAGTAGTATGCAACCACACTGCTGATTTCATTTATTGTATTAGTCATGGTTCAATTACAGATAATAAAATTCATTCTGGCAAGTTTAGGGAGATTAGTATATGGAATTAAATGGCTTTTAGTAATGCTAAGAGTGAGCTGAAGACCAGATGCTAGCTTGAGCTTTCAGAAATGACTCTGAAAACCACACTGCAAATGGTGTCACCAAAGTAGCTGCCGTGTCTTCCATCCTATAAAAGCTGCTGCTACCAAACAGACTGTCTTAGGGAGGATGCCACCACAAACAGGAAATTATCGTTACTAGAGCAGGCTCCAGAACCACACAGCCTCAGCTGTGGTCTACACCAGTGAAATGATGCCCTGTGCCTGCCTTGCGGCATCTCTAAAATTAGTGCCTGGCACCGGGACCAAAGCGAATTCAGCTGCAGAGAAATTTATCACTTCCCTGTACACCCAACAGTAGAAGATCTGTTTCTGTCTCTACCTCTGCCTTTCTTCTACTCTCCAAAATTTGCACAGCTGCATCTGATTGGCCATATCTGAGTAACTTTCAAAACCCTATCTGCTAGGGAACCTGGGAAATGCAGTTTTTAGCTTTCTGGGCTCTGATGTTCAGTAAGGCACAACAGAAGCACAATGGAATGAATATTAAGTACTGATCTACCATGTACACTGTAGCCTCTCACACAAACAAAATTGAGCCTGGCAAAACTTAAGGGTTACACCAACACTGTACTAAAGGGAACTTCATAGCCGTCAATGCTATAATTACTAACCAGGAAAAGAAAATAAATGAACTAACTATTCAACTCTAGAAGCTGTACAAAGAACAACAAAATTGACCTAAAAAATACAAATGAATGAGTTATTTTAAAAATAAAAACTTAAATTACTCACTTTTAAAGCAAAATAATTAGTAAATAAATTTAAAAATTTCTTTTCTGAAACAAAAGAATCTCCAGAAGACTAATTTAGAAGAAATGGAGAAAATATAAATAACATGCAGAATGATGAAAGGGATAATACAGATGGAGGAAAAAATTTTAGACATTTCCAATAATACAATATTTTGCCAAGTACTATCAGTCAGCTTGAACAGTTATCAACATTTTGCCACTTTTGTTATTTAGTCCTCTCTCTTGTATTCTCTCCATTCCCCACTTCTCTTGGAGTGCTTTAAGAAAATCCACAAACCATAGCCTTTCACCTATAAATACTTCATAATATATCACTAACAAATTAGGACTTTGAAAATATATACTTTAGCCATAATAGCATTACACTGAACAAATTAACAGTAATTTTTAATATCATCTATTATCCAGTATGTGTTCAACTTTCCCTGATGGTATCAAACTCTTAACAATTGTTTTATTAAAATAAGTATCCAGAGAAAGTACACACATTCTATTTAGTTGATGTATTGCTTAAGTATCTCTAGTTTGTAACAGTTATCCTATCCCATATGCCATTTATTTGTTAAAAAAATGAAGTTATGTGTCCCTAGAATTTTCCACATTCTTAATTTGACTGATTGAATCCTCATGAAAAAGACAGTTTTTAAGTGAGAAAATATGATCGATGATTAGATGATGATAAATTTGAATATCCTAAGAAAATCCAGGATTTTCCAAGAAAATATTTCCAAATTTTTTTTAAACATGTAAAAAGCATGAATATATTCAGACTAGACATTGGAAAAATGTAAAGAATTACCCAAAACTTTCACACTCAGATGGTTTTATAGGTAAATTGTTCCAAATATTCAAGTTGCAATTAATTTTTTTTCATTATTAAACTATTTGAGAGCATGGAAGGAATATAGAACTTTTTCCAATTTATTTTACAAAATTACCATTAAACTGATTCCAAAATTAAAAAAAAAAGCATAAAGACAAAAATTACACGCAAGATGTGTCTCTCTTTTTCTTTTTTATTGGCCACTCTGTGGCATGCAAGATCTTAATTCCCCAACCAGGAATCGAACCCTTGCCTCCTGCAGTGGAAACATGGAGTCCTAACCACTGGACCACCAGGGAATTCCTCACACAACTTTCTTATGGAAATATATTAGATTGGCTAAAAAGTTCGTTTGGGTTTTTTTCATATGATGTAATAGAAAAACTCAAATGAGCTTTTGGCCAACTCTGTATGTAACTTAAAAATTGGAGAAGAAAATAATAGCAAGATATTAAAAGACCATACACCCTAAGCAAATAAGTCTTATTCTAATGTTTTGGAGATGGTTCAGTATAGCATAATATCCTCAAGGCTCCTCCATGTTGTACTGTGTAACAGGATTTTCTTCTTTTTTAAAGAATAAATATTCTGTTGCACAATACATTCTATTGTATGCTCCCATTCTATTGTACACCACATTTTTTTTTAACTTGTTCATCTGTTGATGGACAATTGGGTTGCTTCCACTTCTTGGCTATTGTGAATAATGCTGCAATATACATGAGTGTGCAAATATCTCTTTGAGATTCTGCTTTGGATTCATTTGGGAAAAAATTTATATTATGAAAAAACAAAAAATCACCTCTCTGAAGGCCAAATAAAATAGAGCTTCTAGCCAGAATCAGACTATAAGCTTCCAATTTGCAATCCCTATTATCTTCTCTTAATATTTATTTACCTTTATAGTGGGGATAATGAAAGGGCAGTCTTAGCCTTGGTGGAGAACAGAAAGCTCTGAAAAGAAACTAGTTGGATGAGAAGGAATTTTCCAGATGAAGATGTTGCTGTTGTTTAGTCACTAAATCATGTCCAACTCTTTTGTGACCCCATGGACTGTAGCCCATCAGGCTCCTCTGTCCATGGGATTTCCCAGGAAAGAATACTGGAGTAAATTGCCATTTCCTTTTCAGGGGATCTTCCCAACCCAGGGATTGAACCCATGTCTTCTGCATCAGGATTCTTCACCATTGAGCCACCAGGGAAGCCCAATGAAGATGTTAAAGGTAGTTTAATCCAGGCAAAATGAGCAGTTTTAAGAAGAAAGTATGGGAGAAGACAGGTGGCTGGAGAGGTCTGAATTTGGGTTGGCAGTGAAGATCAACCATGATGAAAGGTAGGATAGTGGTATTAGTTGTTTGCCAGTAAATATCATTGGAACTAAAAGTCTCTGAACTTTGAAGATAGCATCAGTTGTGCTCCTAGGTTTAAAGAGTTTTGAGATGAGGTCAAGGTACTAAACCAGGCATCAAGCTCCCAAAGAACATATCAGAGTTAAAAATAGACACAGATGACAGCAGCAAGTGACTGTGAATGAGACTGTCTAGTAGAAGGGTTTCATGTGGGTATGAGACATTAATCTGGATTTGCCAGTTGAGAAGAAAGGTGAATGTGGTCCCTGGGCCATCTGAGTGTGAAGTGCTCGAGAAGAACATTCCTGGGCATAGCAGAGCCCTAGTTAATTGAACCTCACCTAATCTTATTCTCCAGAGAAGCCAAGTGTCCACTCAAGACAAAGAAATAGTCATTCTTCCTTGATTGTCTCTGTTGGCAGGGAACAAGGACTAACAGGAAGCAAAATGGGAGTCAGAGATGTATGCTATGGGGAGGTTGTGGAGTGGAGTATCTTGTGAACATTCCTCAGGGGCAAGATGGATGTTCCACTTTGTGGTTCTTACATCAAGAATGATGATGCCATGTGGGTCAAGAGGTATGAAAGATTTATCGCTCCCACAATATGGCTTTCTTGGGAGAGTAGAACATGTTCCCAAATAGGTCTGAAAATGGTTTGAGAGAACAGGGAAGGGAGGCTGGCTTGGGGTTTTATAATTGTTAGAAGGTGGGGCTGGGGTGAGAGTTCCTTCACGCTGGCCAAGATTTACCAGGTTTGAACTTCCTAACACTGCCAAAGGTGGGAGCACCTAGCCTTTTTTATCACCTTGCCCAGATGGGGGAGGTACAAGGGAAAGGGGGCATGGCAGGGCTTGAAAGCTGTCAACCTCAAATGATCAAAAATTAAGCCAAGACTCTTTATTACAGAGTATCAGAGAGCCTTGGTGAGCCTGGACCTCAAAAGGATTAAAAGCACAGAGCTGCCCCATCAGACATCTACATAATCTCTTAGAGAAAATCAGTAACCAGAAACTGTAGAGGCCAGAACTATAGCTTATGTGAAATTCTCCATGTTTCTTATTATTTCTGTTTTGTTTTCTGCAAGCATTATTGAAAAATTCACATAACAAAAGGGGTTGTAATATAGTTATCATGGATTGTGTGTGTGTTGGATATAACTGACTGGTACTCAGTATCTATTTCCATCACGTTTGGGTGGTTTCCTGTACTGCCGATACTGGAAAGCAGGAAAATACATTTGTTTGACTCTTCTGGATGGATTTTATTATGTACATATTGGTTTATATGTCGAAAGCAGAAGTGAAGTGGAAGCCTTCTACTATTTGGCAGATTTTCTGCTGGTGAACAAGATCTCGTGGGGGGGTGGGGGGGGGCGGAGGGCGGGGCGGTGGTGGTTTCTGAAGTGGTTCTAGTACCCAGCCACTAGTTTCATGGGTATGGAGAGGAAATTGTTGTGTGGCAGCCATAGCTTCCTCATCCTTCTTGTCCGATCCCTGCATCACAGCTATGGTTGTGAGCGGTATGATTTACGAACTCAGTAGTTCCATCCAGTGTCCGCCTACAGATTGCTCACCATCCTGGTTGTTGCAAGCTATCAGTTGCCTGGCTTGTCAGTTTTGCATTGTTCCAGGAGTTATTTCTGAAGGCCCACCCTAGAGCCTGCTCCTCCAGCCATTCTAGTTAACTTGCAGACACCTAATTCCTTTATTAATTCCTTTGTGCTTAATACAACAAGATTGGTTTCCATTTCTGGCCTTGACTGCTGATTGTCTTTGTGTGTTTGTGTTAGTAAGGGGAGGCTCATTTGGCAGGGGTGGAGGGCAAATAAGGTGTGGAGATTATATCAACTCCAAACTTTATTTAGAGATAGGGATATATAGGGACCCTGACGGGTGAGACTGGTGACCTTTATAGAAAGAAAATTGTCTAATCATAGGGAGATCAACTGGGACCTGAGGAGGTCTGGATCAAGGTGGGGTGAGGAGGGAATGCCTTCAGAGTTCCCAGGTTCTGTTGACCTTGGAGCTGCAAAGAAAAAGGGTTTTAGGGAAATTTCTTCAATCATCAGTAGATAAAGGTGTTTAGTGTTTTATTCATTGTTCTGAATATTCATTGTTTTCTTCTAAATTTCTGGAAGTTCATGTTACAGAGTCCAAGCTTGTACTGCTCATTGCATGACAGGTCAATAAATGGAGAAATGAGGTGTTGGAGCAAGGAATAGTGACTCTATTTGGAAAGTCAGCATACCAAGAAGATGGTAGAGTATCATCCCAAAGAATCATCATACCTGAGTTAGAATTAAGGCTTCTTTTATACCAGAGGGAAGGAGGTGTGGCAGGTTGTTGCAGATTTCTTAGTACTAGCCAGACCCCAAAGGGAGTGTGATAATCCTTTATTCTTACAGGGGTCCAAGTGGGTCAGGTCACAGTGTTTCTGTAAACCTCCAATAAGACAAATGTTATTTCCCATTCTGCAACTTTTAATCTCTATATGAATGAAAAGTGTTATACCTTAAAAATCATGCCTGGGAGACAGAGTCTTGATAAAGGGCTATTAAGTATTCTTCAGGCTGTAGGCAATATTCCTTTTCAAAAATGCAGAGCCAGCATGACTAAACACAGCAGCAGAGCACAAAGGTTAAAACTAAAGGAATAGATCACACATGGAGTCAGGTTTTCTGTTACATTTACTCTTCTCAGTAGCTTTTAATGTTCTTAATGCAATTTCAGTGTACTTGAAAAATCTTTTTTTTTCTCTTCCATAGATGAAACATAACTTGAGTATGGTCTCCATTTGAGCTCATACAACTATCCATGAATTGAGTAGAATAAAAATGAAAATTGCCTAGAACAAATGATGTGATAATTTCTAAGATTTTAAAGATTATACTGATACCTTAATGCTGATACCTTAACGCTGACTCATAAAGTGCTAGCAAGGGAAGTAATTCTTTGATTCAGTTTAATAAACAGATGTGTAGTTAGGGACTTCCTGGGTCTCCACCAGTTCTTTCCCCCACTTCACTTTAGCCACTCACTCTCATGATAGACCTTGGAAGCTGATTTCAAGGAACTGGACCACCTTGGTAGTCTTTACCTTGGATGTATTGTAACTCCTTAGTAGATGGGTTTGCCTTCTGTTTCAATGAGAAAGCAAAGATTTTCAGTTGGGAATTTTGTCAATTTTCTTTTTTTACCCCAACCAGTGAACTTATTTAGACTGGCAACCTCTCTCACTTATTTTATTCAGTTTTGGAAATTCACTGTTAAGAAGTCCTTATTGAAATATAATTTACATGTCATTTAAAGTATAGTTTTGTGGGTTTTAGCATATTCAGAGTTGCATAGCCATCACCACAATCAGTTTTCAAAAAATTTATATCACCACAAAAAGAAACCCCTTGGCCACCATTCCACAAGTTCTCCCAATACCCAATTCCTAGGAAACAACTAATCTACTTTCCTTTTATATAGACTTGCCTGTTTGAGGAATTTCATATAATTGGAATCATACAATATGTGACCCTTTATGACTGGTTTCTTTAACTTAATGTCTCAGGGTTCATCCATATTTTAGCATGTATCAGTATTTTATTCCTTTTTCTGATTGAATAGTATTCCAATGTATGATTACACCTCATATTTTTATCTATTCATCACTTGATGCAAGCCATTTGGATTGAACAAACCCTATTAGGAATAAAGTGTGAACATTAGGAGAAGGCAATGGCACCCCACTCTAGTACTCTTGCTTGGAAAATCCCATGGGCAGAGGAGCCTGGTAGGCTGCAGTCCATGGGGTTGCTAAGAGTCGAACATGACTGAGCAACTTCACTTTCCCTTCTCCCTTCCATGCATTGGAGAAGGAAATGGCAGCCCACTCCAGCATTTTTGCCTGGAGAATCCCAGGGACGGCGGAGCCTGATGGCTGCCATCTATGGGGTCGCACAGAGTCAGATACGACTGAAGTGATTTAGCAGCAGCAGCAGCAGTGTGAACATTCATGATTTTCTGTAAACATATATTTTCTTTTATCTTGAGTATATGCCTAGAAGTGAAATTGCAGAGTCATATGGCAACTCTGTTTCATTATTTGAGGACTTAGCAGAGTGCTTTCCAAAGTGGCTGTACCATTTTATATTTCTACCAGTAGTGTATGATGGTTCCAATTTCTTCACATCCTTGTCAACACTTACCTGCCCTTCTGGTTATTGCATCATCATGGGTATGAAATAGCATCTCATTATGATTTTTCTCTGATGGCTAATGATGTCTAACATTTTTTATGTATGTATTAGCCATTTGTATATCTTCTTTTGAGAAATGTCTGATAAGATCCTGTACCCTTTAAAAATTGGGCTATTTAATTTTTTTTTTTTTGAGTTGTAAGAGTTCATTATGTATTGTTGAGACAAGTCCTTTATCAGATGTATGTAAGTACAGTTCTCCCTAGAATGAACTCCAAACCAGGTTTAAAGAACTCAAATGCACTCAGACTCAGAGCTTGAGCCCAAGCCCTTCTTTTCTGCACCTTCAGAAGCCAGTGGTAACCAACAGAGGAGAGCCTTGCAATAAGCATCTGGCTGAAGTCGTGAGGCTTTACATATGTTAGCAAATATGGGAGGAGGCTAGGGAGGGCATAGTCTCCTAGGGAGTGAGACGGATTTTTTTCAGGGAGGTAAGTTGACTCACCAAACTGAAATCGTGAAAGGGATACTGAGTGTTGGGCGATGGGAAATCAAGTGAGGCAGCAAGGTTGGGGTACAGGTTAACAAGCAGAGGGGAGGTGGCATCCTTATGAAAGCTGGTCTGGAAGGCGTCCTCTTTCAGAAGGTTAAAAGAAATAGCCATGTTTGCTATTAATTTAATCTTTATTTTTCCTACCTGCTGATGTGGATGGTAAGTGCCTTTTTTAAAGGTAAGGGGCCTTTAAAAAAAATTGGGGGGCATGATGTGGTTATGGAGAAGGTGGCTGTAACAATAGTTTCTGATGTGGCAGACAGTTTCCTGATTTTAAAGATGTCTGATTATTTTAACAGCACCAATATAGCCTTGGGAATTGTTATTCCCTACATCCCATCTGAGTTTGGGATGCAGGGTATTTATTAGAGATCAACATCTACGAAAGGAAAGGAGGTTAAGCAAGAGGAAGTAAAAAGAGAACTGCAGTGCAGGCTCAAGAAAGTTTCAGGGGACTTGCATGGAAGCTCTTGACCAAATATTGCATATCAGATACATCTTGCATCTGAGCAATATGGCCAGAATTTTATACCCCTGCTTTAGTTAGTCACTGCATGCAGGCTGCTTGGCAGTGGTGTGGGGTCAGATGAGGAAGCTCTGACATTGACACAGACTCTGAAGAGGATGTCAGCTGGAGGCCATTTGCTGTTTGTACTCCTGGCTGTTGGGCAGCAAATCATTTCTTAAAGGAGAATTTGAGCATCTGCATATCTCTTTATCATAACTGTGTCCTATTTGAAGAACAGAAGCTACCTACTTATTGGCCTAAATGATCAGTATAGTGAAGTCTATTGAGTCATGCTGACCCTGCCCCAAACAATTCATTTACTTGTGAACTTTTGTAACAAATGAAAAATAGATTAGAGGAGAGCCAGAGTGCACCGTGGCCATGCTCCACTTCCACCATGCATGGATAATGATGTGGATGTCATCTTGTTTGTGGGCAGTGAGAGATGCCCAAGGCCCTCAGGGAGGGAGACTTCCCCTCTATCGATGGTCCTTGAGGAAGGACCCTATAGGAAACACCCATTGTTCTCTCCATCCTTTTCTTGGCTCTTCTTCATGTTTTCCTACCAGACAGGGTTTTGTCTAAATCTTTTTTTCTTCTAAAAATTCCTTTTTCTACTGGCTTTCCTTGTATTGTGCTCACCATTGTGCTTACCATTCTGACCATACTGTCTCTTTTTCCTTACTCATGTCTCACACTTGCATTGTTCATTTTCCCAGTGTTCTGTTTTTATTCTCCTGGTAAGTAAAATGGTTTGGCTCATTCATCATGCATTTCAGGCCAGCTTCCTTCTAATTATGGAAGCTAGAAAGTCAAATAAAACCTCCAAATCCCTACTGCCCACCAAAAAAAAAAAAAAAAAAAAAAAAAAGCATAACATTTTCTATTTTATAAATATCCTAGAATTCTAGATTTAAATTCTGCCAATCAGGTAGATGCATTTGTGCAAGACTTAGATTTCAGGCTAGTTTGAGAGGAGGGACTCAGGGCAAAGGGGCTTTAAAAAATTTGGGGGGCATGATATGGTTATGGAGAAGGTGGCTATAACAATAGCTTCTGATGTGGCAGACAGTTTCCTGATTTTACAGATGTCTGATTATTTTAATGGCAGCAATGTAGCTTTGGGAATTGTTATTCCCAAATAATGAAAGCTTAAGAGAATCTTTTTCATTAGTTTTCCTAAGGAAGCCACTTAATTAGTCTATAATTATTCTGTAATGAATCTCTTTCCTTTAAAACTAATCACAGTAGAGTCTCTTCTTTGTATATACTTTGTAAATACTAACCAGTGCAGCACTGATGTTGGGGGATTTTCGTGTTTTTGGTTTGTTTTGATTTTATTTCTTGTAATAGGCTGGCTGTCCATGGGCCAACCAGTATCATGGATTGAGGGCTTCTGTGGTTACTCAACGGTAAAGAATCTGCCTGCCGTTGTGGGAGATGAGGGTTCAATCACTAGTTGGGGAAGATCTCCTGGAGAAGGAAACGGCAACCTACTCCACTGTTCTTGGGAAATCCCATGGACAGCTGCAGCCTGCCAGGCTCCTCTGTCCATGGGGTCGCATAAGAGTCAGACAGGACTTAGTGACTAAACAACAACAACAACAACAAAACTATAGATTGATGTCTCCTAATTTTATATCTGCCGACTAAATAACTCCATTAAGCTCTAGATTTATATGTCCAATTACCTACTGGACATTTCTATCTGAATATCAAATGAAACCTCAAATTTTTTGTATCCAAAGACTGAACTAATTTTCACCCAATACTTTCTTCGCTCCCTATCCAGATATGTAACTTAAGAGTCTTGACAGTCATCCTCTACTCCCCTTTTGCCCTCATTCTCAGCTTTCTATCAATACCAAGACCTGTTGATTGTAATTTCTAAATATACCTGTGTCCATTCTTCTTCTCTACATTCTTACTGCTTGTGACTTAGTTGTCAGGATTGTTAGAATAGTCTTTCTCTTTTTCTTTATCCTCCTTTTCTTCCTCTTGAGTTTAAAGTCTGTATTGAAGATAATTTTGAGGCTTTTTTGTTTTTATGTTTTAACATATCTGAAATTGGGATACACTTATAATTAATGGGGTCTTCCACTTGCTGTCAGCAAAGAAGTCATTCTAACATAGTGATTATTATCTTCTTGCACAAACTTGATTATTATTTAAGGTGACATGACTAGACAACTGTAACTCCCTGATGTTTTATTCAGTAATCATTGAAGGACCATCTGAGGAAGGAATATAAGTCCTAAATGTTTTATAATAAACTTTTATTGATACCTCCTGGTAAAATTAAATTATGACAGTATGGAAAGGTGCAGAATGGATGTCAGCAGCTTGGAAGAAAACCCAAACACAATATTAAATTATTAAATGGTTTACTTAGGAAGTCTAAGTAAGTACTCTTTTAATAGATACTGTATATGGCTAATACTCTAATAGCACTGAGATCAATACTGTCTGGAAAAATATGGAGATCAACAAGTTTGAGTCCAAGAGAACTCAGTAGAGTTCTCTGTAAGGACATTTTACAAATAATATGGCTAAATTTATTTAATTTACAGTTTCTTTTCAATGAATGTGTAACAGTGAGATATGAGAAAAATATCTAAGCTAAAATAGTTCTTTCAATCAATGTAAAACTTCCAAGTTATAGAAGAGCATTACTACATTTTAGTATGTTGAAATTCAGTGAAGTATAGTAATTCTCCAAGTTTTGTTTTTTTAAAAAATAAAACTCAGGCTTGTTGTTGTTGTTGTTGTTGTTGTTTTTGTAGGCACATATCCCCATTTCTCCTTGGAGGCAACTACTTTCTAGTCTTTTAGATATTTCTTCTGGTATTTGCTTCTTTTTCCCTAAGTATCATACTTATACTGCTTTCTTCTAATTTTCTTTTCCAGTTAGACCTCTCTATTGAATTCTTATTATAGAAAACAAGTATTCAATAAGTATTTCATGCTCTTTAAGCTTCCCTGGTGGCTCAGAGGTTAAAGCGTCTGCCTGAAATGCGGGAGACCTGGGTTTGATCCCTGGGTTGGGAAGATTCCCTGGAGAAGGAAATGGCAACCCACTCCAGTACACTTGCCTGGAGAATCCCATGGAGGGAGGAGCCTGGTGGGCTACAGTCCATGGGGTCGCAAAGAGTCGGACACGACTGAGCGACTTTCTTTCACTTTCATGCTCTTTTACCACCTCTCACCCCTCAAGACATCATGCATATTCTCCCCTTCTTTCTCTTCTCAATACAATTGTAATTCTTAGATTAGTGTTCACTGTTCACGTTATTGTGGTTGTGTTACCAGTGTTCCCACCTGAATCATGTAGTGAACTATTTTATTTCTTGTATAATTTTCTGATTTCTTTTAATTAATAATTTCCCTCATCTGTTGGTTTAGTTTTCCATTTTTCTGTTTCTTGTCCAAACTGTTGGGAAAAACTGTATCTTTTATAATTACATTTAAATGCTCAGATACCCTATTCATTTTATTTTTAGGATACTATGTCTTTGAGTGTGATTTGTTTTGTTCCCATCTGGACGGGGTGCTCTCTAGGCTTGTATTAACTGCCATCCTGACATTTCCATTAGCTGTCGCTCTGTGGTTTTCTCCACATCCCTCTTCTGTTAGATCTCAAAATTCTTGTATTGCATGCTTTTCTTTTTCTTGCCTTACTTTTAGTTTTGGTGGAGAGTATGTTCTAGTAACAAACTCAAAAAGATGATGAAAAAGTAAATGTTTTGACTCCTTGTCTGTCTTAAAATGACTCTAGTCCCCTCTACCATTTGATTGATTAGATTTTCTGAGTATAGAATTCTAGATTGAAGTAAATTTTTCTCCAGATTTTGGGAGCAGCGTTCATTCATTGTCTTTTTGCTACCAGCTTTGCAATGGAAGTCTGATGCTGTCTTGATTCTAGATTATTTGAATGTAATCCACCCACCACCCCTACCCCAGAAACTTTAAAGCTTTTCTTTTCTTCTGGATTCTGAAACTTTGTCATGCTGTGCTAGGCCCTCTGTGGACTCTCATAGTTTGAAATTTTGTCTTTAAATTCTGAAAGGTTTTTCACTGATTGTTTCCTTTCCTTGTTTATTCTGTTCTCTTTTTGTAAAACTTGTGATTTGAGTGCCGGATCATCTTGAGTCTAACATCTCAAGCTTTACATTCTGGGATACTTCCTCACTTTCCTCATTTGACTCTTCTGCTGAGTTTTGTATTTCTAATATCATCAAATTTCTTTTAGTCTCTGTCCTTCTTCATACTGTTCCATCCCTATTTGTGTTCCATCTTTCTTATTTTTCCTAAGAATGTCACTTTTGATATTTAGAAATTATTTCTCTTTCAATTGGATTTTCCCCCAGACTGCTTTTTTGGTTGTTTGTTTTGGATTGTGTCTTTCACACTGGAGGCTTTCCTCAAATATTTGGTGATTCTTGGCTGTGTGCCCATGTTTACGAGCAGGCACTAAATACTGATGCCAGGCTCTGTGTGGGGAGGCTGGGCTTTCTGTTTGCAGGATTTGCTGGTGGGCCATCAGGCAGGGCCCAGTCATCTTGTGGAACTCTCAACTATCTCATTGTCTAGACATCTCTTCTGTTGGTCTGATCACTTTCCCCAGTGAGGAATCTTTGAATAAAATATGGGTCATGACACTTCTTATGAAGTCTTTTCTGACCCATTGGACCCATTGGATGTTTTTGCATAATTGGTACTCTGTATCTTTTATCAATTTCTGATGCAACATCTATAAAACCTAGCTGTTAATGTATAGATCATGTCATTAAACTGTTTATTTATGTATTTTTGGTGTTGGTCTTTATACACTCCAACAGAAAGTAGGTACCTTATTACCCATTCCTATGTCCTTATCCTCTAGCAAATGCCTACCATGCATTTGACCTCAAGAAATATTTCTTAAATAAATATGCATCAGGTACTGTATGAAATTGTGGAGTGGGTGAGATGGGTGGAAGCAGAATTTAAAAAGTGGATCAAAAACCCTTATTCTAAGAAAGATTGTCTATCCATGAAGGATAGATCTTAAAGGATTCTTAAGATCAAAAGTTTTATCTCATTAGTTTGCCTTTTGTTTGTATTTTTACAATTTAAATTCTTAACTTTTTCTTTAATTCTTAAATTAATTTATTTTATATTCTTCATATTTTTAAAGAATGGTCTCAAGTATTCAGAAAGGCAGGTTATCTACAAACTGAAGAACCTATCCTTGTGTTTGAGATTTTTTTCAATAGTGATGGTTTTGTTTCATTCAACTTCGATAGGCTACACATGGCACTCAACAACTTGACTTGTAACATTTAAAAAAAATGGTAATAACATGGCAGTGTACCCTTGCACAACAAAAGCAGAGGATGTTAAATATTTGTAAACAGTGCAAAAGTATTTATCACCAATTACCAGTCATGCTTAGTAATTTCCTCTCTGTTCTTAACTCTGTTCAGATATTATTAAAGAAATGTAGAAAACTTCATAACCTATTATGAAACTAAACACGTTCTGGCATGGAAAATAAATGCTACTTTCTTAATCACATGAAAGGTGTTTTTAAAATTACTTGCTTCTCTTTTTTTTCATCTTCTACCCAGTCCCACACCCTTCCTCCATACATGACTACAACTAAGTCAGAGTGAGTCCTCCTGTTGCTTCCTGCTCAGCTGAATCAACACTCCTGGAGGCTCTGACTAATAAAAGCCACAACCCATGGTTACACTTGACTTTTGAAAATCCTGGTTAGCTTCAAGGGCATAATTGTAAATGTCCATACTTACAGAATGAGTAAATTGATACAAAAAAAGCCAGACTTCATCAATGATTATTAACTTATTTGACTTATTAACTGATTTAGCTAATTATGTTTTGGTATTAACTGATTTCTTAGCTATTCTGAGATCATGAATACGTAAACAAAAGTATTTGATTCACAGGTTCCTTACTGGCACTATGCTTTCCTATTTATGGTTCAAAATAATGAGGAATATAGAAAAGGAAAAATGTGATTTCTGAAAGGCAATCTAATAGAGTATGTGTCTCTGGAAAGCAGTCTAACAGAGAGTGTATCTCTGAATATTATTTCAACAGCTAATTTTTAGGGAGATCAATTAATCTCCAAGAAAAAGAGAATGTTTCCTTTATCCAGAAACAGTAGAATCTCTTCCAGTCATGTACTGTGCTTCTGTCATTGAACCATGAATAAATTCTTATTTCCCCCAAGAATAGGTTCCACCAATAATAAGTCAGTGTTGTTACTTTAGGTGTCCCGCCTCGATTGACATCTGTGCCCATAAAGTTCACTTCACCTTTTCTAGCGCCCACCCTTGTCCAGTAAGCAAGGCAGGGTCCCTGTACAATGGCCAGGGACCTTGGACCTAGTGGAGGTGGCAGGTTTAGCGAACTGGCCTGTTTTCTTCCACCACAGGCCAGTGTCTTGACAGCATAACTTTAAACTTTCTGTTTTCTGTGTCCCAGATTCCCCTCAGATCTTGGCTCCTTGCATCCTTGCTTGTCTTCAACACTCAGTTGAACCGCTCACCAAAGAGCCATTCTTGATGTCCTAGATGTCAAACGCAGCAGACTATTTTCTCTCCTTATGGTTCATGAGTTTTTAAAAGCAGTTGGTAGAGTTGACAGCTCTCCCTTCCCTTCGACCTCTTTGTTGGTTTTCCTTCTAATGCCTCAGTCACTCCTTAACCTCTTCTCTTTCCCATTTTTTTCAATTTCTCTATCACTGTTTTCTCCATAGGTTTTTATTATGCTAAAACTTCTACCATATTAAAGGAAAATTCTCTCCCCCAAAGTTGTAATCCCTCTTAGAGATCACTTTATATTTTATCCACTTCATTATTTAACCCCATAAAAGAATATAAACATTCCCTCACTTCTTCATTGCTCATTCACTTACAGCTCCCCATAATCAAGCCTATAACTCATCAATCTAATGAAATGGCTCTGGCAAACTCTTTAATGACTTTCTGACTCTTGAAAATCCTCACCTTATTTGTCTTTTCTTTCCAGCACTTGACCATATTGATGACTTCCTTCTAGAAGCTCTCTCTTCCTTGGCTTCCAGTCATTGCACTTTGCTGGTTCTCTCACCGCTCTGGGTTTTTTTTTTTTTTTTTCTTTTTTCAGGCTCCTTTTGTTCCATTGTTAACCTCTGAACACTGATGTTTCCCATCATCTTGGACTTTTTCTCCTCTTACCTTACAAGCAACCCTAGAGTAAGTTCACCCTTCTCCGTGGCTTTAGCCACCCTACACATGCTGATGACCAATATGTAATCTGGAGAACTCAGCAATTTATACTTTTGTTTTCTGCTATGCAATCTTGCTTTTGACTCTGCCAGCTGCTCTAAGAGACATACAGCAATCCCCCTCCTAGCATCCCTCTTTGTTCTGCAGATTTTTTTCCCCCAGGGGGCTCTTTTCGTACTCTCAAAGGCCATGGCACTTTTTATTTGTTTCCTCTTTCAATCCTCAGGGCCCCTTTGGCCCTTTAGAAATATAGCTGTGATATTCCTATGGATTAAGGTTTGAAAACAATATCCTCTTAATTCTTTTCTAAGGCAATGAAATATCAGACCTAAGTATACTCTGCTTGGCTTCTGGGATAGGGTTTTTCTTTTCTTTTAATTTTTGCTGTGGTGTAGTTGCTTTACAATGTGTTAGCCCAATATGTTTCTGCCTTATAACAAGGTGAATCAACTATATGGACATATATCCCTTTCCCCATGGATCTCCCTCAACTACCCCCCCCCCACACAAGTCCACCCCTTGAGGTCACCATGGAGCACTGAGTAGGGCCCTCTGTGCTACACAGCAGGTTCCCACTGGCTATTTGTCTTATACATGGTAGGATATATATGTCAGCCCTAATCTCTCAGTTCATCCCACCCCACTTTTGCCTCCTGTGTCTGTTTTCTGTCTGAATCTCTGTTCCTGCCCCACAAATTGGTTCATCTATATTATTTTTCTAGATTATACATATATGCATTAAGATATTACATTTGTTTTTCTCTTTCTGACTTACTTCACTGTGTATGACAAACTCTAGGTCCATCCATATCTCTACAAATGACCCAATTTTGTTCCTTTTTATGGCTAACATTCCATTGTATATATATCACATCTTCTTTATTCATTCATCTGTCCATGGACATTAAGTTGCTTCCATGTCCTGGCTATTGAAAATAGTGCTGCAATGAACATTGGGGGTACATGTGTCTTTTTGAATTATAGGTTTCTTTTTCAGGGTATATGCCCAGTAGTAGGATTGCTGGGCCATATTGGGAAAATGTCTACCTAATTGGTTGTTCTGCTCTCACTTCAACTATGTTCTCTGTTTAGTCGCTCAGTCATGTCCAACTCTTTGTGACCCCATGGACTGCAGCCCACTAGGCTCCTCTGTCCATGGGGATTTTTCAGGCAAAAATACTGTAGTGGGTTGCCATACCCTTCACCAGGGGATCTTCCCAATCCAAGGATAGATCCCAGGTCTCTCACATTGCAAGCAGATTCTTTACTGTCTGAGCCACCAGATAAGCCCAAGAATATTGGTGTGGGTAGCCTATCCCTTCTCAGGGGGATCTTGCTGACCCAGGAATTGAACTGGGGTCTCCTGCCTTGCAGGTGGATTCTTTATCAGCTGAGCTACCAGGGAAGCCCCACTTTAAATATAACATGACTAAAATGAACTTTGCTTCTCTCTTCCATCATATCCTGTGCTGTATCTGCTTCTTTTTCTTTATCCACCAGACTGATAAATATTATCAGCATCTATTTAGCTACCAGGCCAGAATCCTATGTGTCATCTTGGGCTCCACACTCCTCCTCCCTGCCTTGTCCAGCCAATCTGCTAATTCTGTTGGCTAAATGTCTCTGAAAACCACCTTCTTAGTACAGTTCTTGGTGTCATCATCTGTATCCAGGCCCAATTTGTCTCCATCCCTAGCTGTTTACTCTGGTAGTGCTTCTTCCAATCTGTCCTCCACACTGTTGTCAGAGGGATCATTTCACTACAGATCGGGTTATATTTATCTCCTACTTCAATATCTTAATGGTTTATCCTTCCAGTGATTTTATGGGAAGTTTAGTATGCTATCCAGAACCTTTCACACTCCTCCTTGTCTTCTCTATTGTCTCATCTCTTGCCATCCTCTGCACTTCCCACATCCGTCATTATCTCCAGTCTTCAAGTCCTCCTCTTTGTGTTTCACCGTCTGTAATGCACTTTCCTCCTCCCACCCTTCCCTACCTGTTGTCTCCACCATCTACTCATAAGAGAATGTAAATTAAAAACAGAATGTATATTACAACATATGACATATCTACCAGAATGGCTAAAGGGAGGACATTTGCAATAGTAAGAGTGGGTGAAGATTTGGAATCCACTGAAAGACAAATACATGGCTAGTAAAGAATAAGTTGGCCCAGCTACTTTGGGAAGCTGATATCTATGAAAGCTAAACATATTCAAAAGCATTCAAGGATCAGTTCCTGTTAGAAAGAGTTGGCTTCAGCTCCATGATCCCATAGCATTGTACTATGGTGTTTATCACACTATTGTACTTGTTTATTTTTTATTAATTGTTTTTCCCACTGGGCTGCCAGATGTTTCAAGAACAAATTCTGCCTCATCGTGTCTGTATTCTGAGAGATGAGGACAGGTCTGGCAGTAAATTCTTGCTTAATAGATTACATGTATACATAAAAGAAATAGAAGTTAATGCTTGCTGGCAGTTCTAAGGAGAATTCTTTACTTTATGAACTTGTATGATTGCTTCTGATGGGAAGTGAAAACTGTAGTTCCAAACATGTTGCCTTTTGCATTAATTTTCAGAAAACTCTAAAATTTTAAAAATTAGACTTTAAAATATCAACACCAACTCACCTTTCTATTAAAGGAATAAATAAAATGAACTGAAATCAGCATGTCATACTACTTACCCAATCAAAATTGCCAGAGGGAGAGTAGAATGGCATCAAGAGCAGTGTAGAGAAAGGTTAGCCTGGATTAGAGACATCAATAGAAGCATCCGTACATAAAAAGTATTTTTGATTCATACCTGATGACTTTATTTGGTTTAAAATAGACTGAAATGTAACATGAGGCACTGGTGATCAAACACAGTAAGATCATCTAAGGAAACAAAGGGAAAAGAACCTGCCAGCTCCTTGAAATAAGTCATCTGGTACAACAGAGTGATGGTTTAGCTCTAAATTTTCTGGAAACTAGGCGAAAAAAGGAAGAAATGAAGTTGAATAACTTTCAGTTTCTGTTGAAAGGATGTGTAAATTCACACTCAAGGAAAATAAACCAGCTCATAATGGGCAGAGCCAGAGTTTGAGCATATCTGCTCCCAGAGCGGTGTCCTGTCCAGCACTCCAGGCTGCCTCCTCCTCCCACAGTGGGAGGTGTGTCTGCACTGGTCGCAGTGCATCTAATGTGGGGAGCAAGGCTGCTCCCAGGACAGTGAGGCTGGTTATGTCAGTTTCAGACTTTGTCATTAACAAGGATGTATGATGAGAACCTTAAAGGACTCTCATAAATGAAGACCAAAGTATATCAAGTTTCCTTAAATTATTGCATTAGTTTTGATAAAAAGAGTGGAATCATAAAATTCATAGTCTCTTGGTGCTCTGTGCTGATTTTGAGTGTGAATGAAAGATCTTGGGTAGGAGACCTTGCTTCGTGACTGCACTGAGGAAGAACTTTTTTTATCCCTAGTCAGTGCGCCTGTATCTAAAAAGAGGAAAGAAAAGAGAAGGAAGTATTTGAAAGAGATGTGTCTCCTCTCATTCATCTTATGGAAAACTTTTCTCTCCTTGTCACTGGTGTTTTGCCTTGATCTTTCCTCTGCCCCCAAAAGGTTGCAACTAGTAAGATAGTGCAGGCATTGAGTCAAGAAAACCTCTTTTCCATCCTGCTCCCTCATTTTCTTGCATTGCGTCCTGCACCTGATGGCAGCTAATCTGAGTACAGTGAGGAAAGGAAGCCAGTAAAGCAACCTCAAGTTCACTCCTGATATAAGAAGGACATAGAGATTACCTGCAAGGCAGGCACTGGTCACCCAGTGCATTAGATCACTTGTTTTCTACTTTGCTGTCATGTGTTCTCTTTCAGATCCCGAATTATGCCTGGGAACAATATGTTCATGTGATGTAAAGATATTTGGGACACAATGCCATGGGGAGGAATCAGGGAGGAAAGGAAGAATATACCCTTTGATGCAATCCTGCTTTGTCACTGTGGAGAATCAAGCAGAATTTAACTGAATTAAAACCAGTTCTCTAATGCATCAGATTAAAATGCTGTATAGATAATTCAGTACCAAACCACATTTAAAATACCACCTGTATAAAACATCATACCAATTTAAGCTGCTACCCACCCTAAATTTATTGCATAGTATTGGAATGCAGGATTGAAAATTCACTTGTGAAAATATACATAAAATGTGACATTAAATATAGTCTTTTAAAAGCTTAAAAATCATGGTATCTATTAACATCTGGTAACTCCACCAAAGTAAAAATTTAAAGGCACATATCCCCCAAAGACAAGAAGAATGGAAAAGAAAGTGGTGGCAACAACATTGTGGGAGGGAAAATGCAAATAGTGGAACCACAGAAAGCTAGAGGCTAATTTAACAGTGAAGAGTGCTTGCTGCTGCTGCTAAGTCGCTTCAGTCATATCCGACTCTGCGAGACCCCATAGACGGCAGCCCACCAGGCTCTTCCATCCCTGGGATTCTCCAGGCAAGAATACTAGAGTGGGTTGCCATTTCCTTCTCCAATGCATGCATGCTAAGTTGCTTCAGTCGTGTCCGACTCTCTGCGACCCTACGGACAGCAGCCCATCAGGCTCCTCCGTCCACAGGATTCTCTAGGCAAGAATACTGGAGTGGGTTGCCATTTCCTTCTCTAGGAGAGTGCTTAGGAGTAGGTAAACTTTTGCTTGTGAACCTCCTAAACACCCAGAAATTGAATCTGAATGTGAATTGGATGGAAACTCCAAATGAGAATTAGTCAGGTCCTCTCATCATACTCAATGTGTGTGTTCAGTGTGTGTGTTCAGTTGCTCAGTTGCGTCCAACTCTTTGCAACCCCATGGACTGTAGCCCAACGGGCTCCTCTGCCCATGGGATTTTTCAGGTTTTCATTTGATCTTCTCAATCCGTACTCCATACCAAGCAGCAACTACTCTCCCAGAGATGGAAGTGAAGTCTTTGAAGCAGATGGACTCCGGCATCAGGGACAGCAGACTCACCTGTGGGTAGAGGGCTGCCCTGAAAACAGGGTAAATCTATGTATTAGATGGATGAAATGATTCCTTCCTATAGCCTACACAGCTCTAAAAAATGTCGATAGCGAGGCTTATGCACCCTAGGCAGGAGTTTGCAGAATTCCTCTCTGGGGGACGGTCAACCCAAGAGAAAAACCAACAGATCCTGATGGTTTAGAATTCCCCCAAAATGGCTGCATCCCTGTCCAGTCAGTGAAGATAAAATCCTTACCACCCATTACCCAGGTTTCAGTGCTCCATCTTTAAATATGATCAAAGATCAAGGGTCACCAGAAAATTGAGGGTAAAACCCATTTAACATGAGATAGAGTATGAACATTGCCAAATGGACACTACTAAAATCAGATTGATTATATTCTTTGCAGCCAAAGATGGAAAAGCTCTATACAGTCAACAAAAACAAGACCTGAAGCTGACTGTGGCTCAGATCATGAGTTCCTTATTTCAAAATTCTGGCTTAAATTGAAAAAAGTAGACAAAACCACTAGACCATTCTGGTATGACCTTAAACAAATTACTTATGATTATATAGTGGAAGTGATGAATAGATTCAAGGGATTAGATCAGGTAGACAAAGTGCCTGAAGAACTATTGACAGAGATTTGTAACATTGTACAGGAGGCAGTGACCAAAACCATCCCAAAGAAAAAGAAGTGCAAGAAGGCTAAGTGGTTGTCTGAGGAGGTTTTACACATTACTGAGGAAAAAAATAGTGAAAAGCAAGGGAGAAAGGGAAAGATATATATAACAAATACAGAGTTCCAGAGAATAGCAAAGAGAGATAAGAAGACCTTCTTAAATGAACAATGTAAAGAAGTAGAGGAAAACAATAGAATGGGAAAGATTAGAGATCTCTTCAAGAAAATTGGAGATATCAAGGGAACATTTCATGCAAGGATGGGCACAATAAAGGACAAAAATGGTAAGGACCTAACAGAAGCAGAAGAAATTAAGAAGAGGTGGCAAGAATACGTGCTGCTGCAGCTAAGTTGCTTCAGTTGTGTCTGACTCTGTGCAACCCCATAGATGGCAGCCCACCAGGCTCCCCTGTCCCTGTGATTCTCCAGGCAAGAACACTGGAGTGGGTTGCCATTTCCTTCTCCATTGCATGAAAGTGAAAAGTGAAAGTGAAGTCTCTCAGTCGTGTCCGACTCTTCGCGACCCCATGAACTGCAGCCTACCAGGCTCCTCCGTTCATGGGATTTTCCAGGCAAGAGTGCTAGAGTGGGTTGCCATTGCTTTCTCCAGGCAAGAATACATAGAACGATCAAAAAAAAGGTCTTAATGATCCAAAGAACCATGATGGTGTGGTCACTCACCTAGAGCAAGGCATCCTGAAGTGTGAAGTCAACCGGGCCTTAAGAAGCATTACGGCAAACAAAGCTAGTGGAGATGATGAAATTCCAGTTGAGCTATTTCAGATCCTAAAAGATGATGCTATTAAAGTGCTGCACTCAATATGCCAGCAAATTTGGAAAAGTTACCAGTGGCCACAGGACTGGAAAAGGCCAGTTTTCATTCCAATCCCAAAGAAGGGCAATGCCAAAGAATGTTCAGACTACTATACAATTGTGTTCATTTTGCATGCTAGGAAGATTATGCTTAAAATCCTTCAAGCTAGTCTTCAGCAGCACTTGAACCAAAGAACTTCTAGATGTACAAGCTGGGTTTAGAAGGAGCAGTGGAACCAGGGATCAAATTGCCAACATTTGTTGGATCACAGAGAAAGCAAGGGAATTCCAGAAAAACATCTACTTTTGGTTCATTGACTATGTTAAAGTCTTTGATTGCATGGATCACAACAAATTGTAGAAAATTCTTAAAAAACTTAAAGAGATGGGAATACTAGACCATCTTACATGTCTCCTGAGAATCCTGTATGCCAGTCAAGAAACAACAGTTAGGACCAGACATGGAACAGTGGTTCGAAATTGGGAAAGAAGTATGTCAAGACTATATACTGTCACCCTGCTTATTTAACTTATGCGCAAAGTACATCATATGAAATTCTGGACTGGTTGACTCACAAGCTGGAATCAAGATTGCCCAGAGAAATATCTACAGTCTCAGATATACAGATGACACCACCCTAATGGCAGAAAGTGAAGAGGGACTAAAGAGTCTCTTGATGAGGATGAAAGAGGAGAATAAAAAAGCTGGCTCAAAACTCAACATTCAGAAAACTAAGATCATGGCATCCAGACCCATGATTTCATGGCAAATAGATGGGGAAAATTGGAAATGGTGGCATATTTTATTATCTTGGGCTCCAAAATCACTGCAGATGGTAATTGTAGCCATGAAATTAAAAAATGCTTGCTCCTTGGAAAGAAAGCATGGCCAACCTAGACAACATATTAAAAAACAGAGACATCATTTTGCCAAAGAAGGTCCATATAATTAAAACTATGGTTTTCCAGTAATCATGTTTGGATGTGAGAGTTGGATCATAAAGAAAACTGAGCACCAAAGAACTGATGCTTTTGAATTATGGTGCTGGAGAAGTCTCTTGAAAGTCCCCTGGACAGCAAGGAGATCAAACCAGTCAATCCTAAAGGAAATCACTGGAAGGACTGATGTTGAAGCTCCAATACTTTGGCCACCTTATGAGAAGAGCCGACTCATTGGAAAAGATGCTGATGCTGGGAAGATTGAAGGCAAAAGGAGAAGCATGTGGCAGAGGATGAGATGGTTATATAGCATCTGTGACTCAATGGACATGAATTTGACTACACAGCAATAAGAAAACAGTATACAGAACTGAAGGGAAATTTTTTTTTTTAAAAAAAAGGAAATTGGAGGCTACATAGACAAGGTAGGAAGCAGAAAACACTAGAAAATTACAATGAAAATTTGAAAGGTAAGAGAAGATAATACATACATGAAAAGAAACATTCAGAAAATGATAACAGTGTCTTAACATTAAGTATATGATAGCAAAAATGAAAAATGTAATAGAAGGATAGAAGATAAAGGTAGGAAATATTTCAGTAGGCAGGAAAGAAACAGAGTTAGGAAGAAAGAAGAAAAAAGGAAGAAAAATAGCCAAAGGAATAAGTTCTAGAAATAGAAAGGTAGGAAAGTAGAAAGAAGAAAATTAAGAAATAATATGAAAAATTCCCAGAATGAAAAGGTTTGAGTTTCCACATTAAGTACCCAGCATGATGCATGGGGAAAAAACCACAAACTATTGTAATCATTAATTTTCATGCCTCTCGAGAACAAAATGAAGATGCTAACAGTTACAGAAATAAAGAACAAGGTTCAGGAATCAGAATGGCATTAGATTTCTCAACAGAAAAATTGGAAACTAGAAGAAGATAGAACAGTCTTCTTAAAATGCTGAGGGAAAGTAATAGCCAACACATTTCCAGTCAAACTTTTAATCAGTTGTGAGAGTTAGGTATAAAGCTCTTCAAAGATTTAACTCACATCCACCTTCTTTTTAAAGAAACTACTGGAGGAGGTATTCCGCTAAACAAAGGAGTAAACCAAGAAAGAAGATGAATGACATAAGATCCAGATATCGGAGAAGATCCATCCTAAGAAAAAGAGAAAGGGAATTCCCAATGGTGGAAGAGAGAGAACCCAGGATGACAGCAGAGAATCAGGTCAAGAGAAACACTAATTCAATTTGGCACAAGAAGGCTGAGGAGGTCAAGAGGGAGGTGTCTAAGAAGTAATGAAAGTGACGTTTTGCCAGATGTGTTTAACAGTCTTGAGAGAGTATCTATAGCTCTGATGAACGTCTATATAAGAATAAGAGGTATATGTGGAAGCTAAAGAAATGAAAAAGAAGCTATATATAACTCCAGGATAACAGAAAAGAAGCAAAAATATATACTCATATTATCCTACTTGTTCAGCTGGAAATAAGTCATAGAGTCATTTAATCATAGTGATAAGTGATTTAGATAGTTTTAATAGAAATGGGATTAGCTGTTAGAGTAGGGTGTGTGTGTGTGTGTGTGTGTGTGTGTGTGTGTGTGTGATGTAAGAGAGCTCAGTATTCATCTTTCATAGAAAAAAATAGATAATTTCTAAGATTCAACAAGTCAAGTCAAGAAGTAGTATAAGCATACTATCCATATTTTGAAATATGGAGCTAACTATGAATAACAGCTACAAACAGAATTTACAGTCTCACCTCTAAAATAATGCAAGCTTTTACTACTTTCCTTAGGTCATGGAAATTGGGGAGGGAAGAGGTAACATTTAGAATTTTGATTGTTTTTTAAATTGTAGGATTATTTGAGTTTGAAAACTGTTTACAAGTATAACTGATACAAGGTAATTTAAAAATCATGTGGAAGTTAGAAAATTTGGGAACTGTGGAATCTTGGTGTTGGAAAAGATTTTAGCGAATCATTTGTTCAACGGCTTTCAAATTTTCTGGACCTCTACTCACCATCTGAATATATTCATATAATAACCTAGGAGATACACACACAGACACACAGACACACACACACACACACACACACACACAGAGGCATACTCATCCCCTCTCTCTTCCCACACAACTATGTCATATTTCATGAAGCAGTACTTAGCTTTACTATTTGTAATATGCTGACACTTTCTCCTTTTCTCTGTTCTATTCTGGTTTTTTTAAGTGTGTTGGGTTGTGGCATTAATTGATTTATAACCAGCAATTTAAAAAATACCACCATTTGATGTTTTGGACTCCTCGCAGAAAATTCCCATTTAATATGGTCCCTTGGCCAGTTGTTTCAATCACGCTCTCATGGTGTGGGGTTGGGGAGGGTCCAATACGACTATCTCACATTGAACCAGACAATTTCCCATCAGGTTCTCTGGAGACAAGCCTGGAGTTTTGGTTGTGCCTCAGTGAATGGAAAAGGTTTCTGGGTCCTACAGTAATATGAATATTTTCACTGATACTCTTGTACATAGAAGGTGCTCAATAAATATTTGCTGAGCTAGCTTGACTTGTTCTGAAAGCTACAGTAAAACCTCATCATGGGCATGCATTCATTCTCCTCCATTCTCCTCTGGCTATGTAAATAGAGCTGATGGTTTACCTTTGTGTGGCCATTTGACTTGGCAGAGACTGCGCCATTGCATCTTGAAGGGTGCAGTACTTAGAATGGAGCTGAAGCTCCATCACCAGGGCCTTTCTTCTTAAGGGTATTCATACATCATTGCTTATTCAAGTGCATTCAGCTTCATTCACAGGGGATGGACTGGCAGACCAACCATGCCGGGCTTTTTGTTAAGCACGCCCAAAGGATGAACATTTCAGACATCTTAATGGACCAAATCCTCACAAAAGAATGAAAAGTATTTGAAAACAGGAAGCATAGGAGCGTAGAAGAATTTGGTTTAATCAAAATGTAGGTCTTGGAAACTCTACTCTGCCTTTAATTCTTTTGCTTCAAATATTACAGATGAAGGCTGAACCCCTGATGCTATAAAGATTAGAGCCTGTCTTTGATTGGATAGCATACAGCTGCAAAGCAATCAGAGACTTATGGGAAGCCTGTCTGTTGTGCAGTGAACCTAGGATATATTCTTATCTGACTTAACTCTTTTTGTCAACTGTGAATTATCCTGGAAGTTTTGTAGAGGGAAACACAAGTTTTTCAGTATTTATTTGAAATTAAGCAAACATTCATAAGTATGTATTGTATTATGAAGTTGTCAACCATTCTATTGGTTGTTTTTCCTTTTTCTATTTTAGGTTGTGGAAATTGTACATATTTTGTGTGTCTCAAATAAAGAAACACACCAAAGGAAAACATTTCTTTATGTATGAAAAATTTAAAATCCCTTAGAAGGTCTTCATACATCCTGAATATCTGTGGAGCATAGCACAAAAACTGCTGGTCTAGAGGAAAGCGTATGGGAGACTTATTTAAAAACAGAAGGGTGATAGCTCTATGTCTGTGCCTAAATTATAGAGAAAACTAAGTTATGACCAAAGAAGTTTTCTAAAGAACTTATGGAGATCAGGGAAAGGGGAGTGAAAGATTGCTAGTGGATAGCTGCCAAAGAAAAGGTAAATAAGAAAGCATAACTTGGTCTCTAATGAAGAGTTTCTCAAAGCATTACCTGTGGGCTACTTTGATCAGAATCACTTGAGGTGCTTGCTAAAATTGGAAGGTGAACTGGCGCCATCCTGGACTTATTAAGTTAGAATATCTAGGGGTAAGGGTCCAAGAATGTATGTTCAGCAAGCTCCTCGGGGGATTCTGATGTACGCTAAGTGAACAAACCGCTCTGATGATGGGGGTGTGCCCACAGAGGGCCCACAGTCAGGTCAGTGCTACAAATGCAGCTAGCATATTTCACACCCAGTCACTATTATGTAACAGGTTGATGATGTAGCAGGAAGGTCCTGGTGGCACAGTAGGTAATAGTATCAGCCCTCTCAGTGAGAGATCCAGGGAACCTAGCTTGTGAGAAGTAGCTTTTTATTTCCACAGGCCAGTTAAGGAAATTATGCTGGAGTTTAAAAGTGACCTGGTTGGAGAGCACTACAGGTTTGGTTAGGTTCAAGTGTTTCCTTCCCCTGGTAGGACCTTACCTTGGACAAGCAGATTGTTACTGCCATCAGCTGAAGTCTCCCACTTTAAGACTCAAGAAACCACACTGAAATCCTGGTGTTCTTGGCTGAGAATCATCCCTTCATACTTACTGCAGTGAACTGTAACTACTGTAAGCTTCATGGTCCAGGCTGGGCATTTTGTCAAGTCTTCTGTGGGTTGACGTCAGCTGCATAAACATCTTTAGAGGATGCCAAGTGAAAGGAGATGGTAGGGAAAACACACGCATGCACATGTGCACGCACACAGAGATACACACACACATGCCCGAGCGTGGGCTTGAAACTAAGGAAGAGACCGATTATTTAGATTGTTTTAGGACGCAAGTTTTAAAATGTGTACATTTGAGTAGTAATAGTTAATTACTTCAAAAGTTGCCTGTTGTATGATTAATGAATTGATATGTTCATTCATTCAACAAATATTTACTGAACACCTAAATACCAAGTACTCTGTTAAGAGCTGAGGATTTAAAGGAAATTGGACTTGATTCGTGTCTTCAAGACTTTTAGGGAAGAAACATGGAAGCAAACTACAAAATACTGTGATAAGTGCTAAAATACAGATATTAATTAATTAATGTAATAAAATATTACATAAGGAGTAATGCTAACAGTTGTAACAAAACAAGTTCCCAGGTATCAGCACACTGTTGTCCACATGATTCTGCACTGGAGTTTCTGGTTTTCTCATTGAGGCATATTTTTTAGTGATTTACAAAGATCCTTACAGAATTCAGGGGAATGTTGTCCAGTGGTTTTAGTGCTGTACTACGTAATAGTTTTTCTAACATTAATTAGTCATTCACTTAATGTAATCTTCATTGGTATCCTGTTGAATATGTTTTCCATTGAGTTTCTGCCCTACCTTTTCAATAGGATTGATGCCTATCAGGGCTTTTGCCTCATAAATACTGTCCAAACGTTTTGCAAATAAGCAAATAAAAACAGAAGACTAGTTTCAAGAAGACAGAGTCAAAAAAAGTGAATTGCTAGACATCACCATGACAAAGCTGTCCATCACATGTGTTAAAAGTCTTCTCTATTAGTATTATTCCCAATATAAGCCCTGTTTTTCAAATCACCAGAATGTGACTTCAGTTCCCTGAAGCTAGCCAAAACTTGGTTAGTACTGAAGTGGGGACAAGCAGTACCACCAGTACTAAGACCATAAACTTTGATCTGACAATCTTGAAATTTCATACAGTCCAAGGATTGTAGACTCACACATTGTTGAGGGCACATAGGTTACAAAACCTCAGCTCCAGCCCTTGTGACCATATTGAATGAGGACCCAGTAGTGACAGGAGTAACATTTTTCAAGACAGCCAGAAAACTGTAATTTTTTTAAACTTTCATGGTTATTGTAATTCTGTGCAGGTTCAAATGAAGCATTTTTGTAGATTTGCAATCCCTGACCAAGGCTATAGTCCTATATCAAAATTGGAATTCATCTTATAGAAGATCTTAGGAGAGTCTATGTCCTGTCACTGAAAACCAATGCTATAACCAATGCTCAAAGTTAACAAAAATTTCAGGTTGGTTTCTTCTTGGTTTTCATGGTATATTACTTAAATATGTGTGGTAAAGCATCTAATTCAGAGGCTGGCGCTGTTGAATAAAAAATAACACCCTCTTCTCCTCCTCTATTTTATACTGAGAGACAAATTGATAGGTTCAATAAATGTAAATTTGAGCGAATGAAGAACTCATCGTTACTACAAAGTAAAGCTAGATAATGATCATAAAATCCCAGTAATAATACTTATCAAAAAGATGATCATGCCATAGGTCAAGATAGTGTCTTGAAAGTTACATAAAAGGCCCTGGCTTGATTCTGGTATGGCTCTTAGTTACATAAAAATTTCTCTGGTTCTACACAGAATCCCATTTCTTGCCCTGCTCCAAGTTCTGTTTGAACATTAGTAGAAATCCAGTCATTCTGATAAATTTAGATGTCATCCCAATACACAGAAATGAAAATGTCCTGAATCTAAATTAGACATCCTCTCTCTCTCTCTCTTTTTTTTTTTTTTTTTTGGTACATATCTGTTTATTGCTTAAAGATACTTCAGACAGAAGTTAAGCTGAGTGTGGTGTTCAAGTACATGACCTATTCTGCACATGCCACTTGAGTATCATTTTGCAAATACAAACACGTAAATACGATTTGTGTTAGTATATCATCAGTAAATCCCCCATACTTAAAGGGTTTCTTTTTTCTTTTTTCAAATCTTGAAATTGTTTATCTTTTAAAAAAATCTGTGTACTGTATTTTCAGGGCAAAATTCAGGAAACATGTTTCCAGTCTAATTAGAGGAGTTAATCTCCTCAGAGATTAAGAGATTGGGCTTCCCAGGTAGCCTAGTGGTAAAGAATCAGCCTAACAATGCAGGAGACACAAGAGACGTGGGTTCAATCCCTGGGTGGGGAAGATCCTCTGGAGGAGGAAATGGCAACCCACTCTAGTATTCTTACCTGGAGAATCCCATGGACAGAGGAACCAGACAGGCTACAGTCCACGGGGTCACAAAGGGGTTGAACATGACTGAGTACTGAGCACCCACAACTCCTCAGAAGCAACTAGCTAGCATCTTATATTTTTTTCCTTTGGCCACTTTAATTTTTTAATTGAAGGATAATTGCCTTACAGAATTTTGTGGTTTTCTGTCTTATATCAACAAGAATCAGCCATAGGTACACCCATGTCCTCTCCCTCCTGAAATTCCCTCCCATCTCCCTCCCCATCCCACCCTTCCAGCCTGTCACAGAGCTCCTGTTTGAGTTCCCTGAGTCATACAGCAAATTCCTATTGTCTATCTATTTTTCATATGAGATTATAAATTTCCATGTTACTGTCTCCATACATCTCACCCTCTCTCTCCACCCCCCCCCCACCATGTCCTTAGGTCTGTTTTCTATGTCTGTTTCTCCATTGTTCTCCTGAAAATAATTTCATCAGTACCCTCTGTCTAGTCCATATATATGCGTTAGTATGTGATATTTATATTTCTCTTTCTGACTTACTTCACTCTGTATAATAGGCTCTAGGTTCGTCCACCTTATTAGAGCTGACTCAAATGCATTTCTTTTTATGGCTGAGTAGTATGGCAGAAGCTGAGAGTGCCAGGCTGGAATGGCACAGGAACGGCCGAGAGGAGCTACCCCGCATCTGAGGTCAGGGGCGGTGGCTGAGAGGAGCCACCCGGTGCCCAAGGCCGGGGTGGTGGCCGGAAGGATCAACCCCACCTCCAAGGAGCGGTGGCTGCCTGGGCGCAGGAGGGCCTAGAGGAACCATCCCATGCTGAAGGTCAGGAAGGACAGTGGTAGGAGATACTCCTCATCCAAGGTAAGGAGCAGCAGCTGCACTTTGCTGGAGCAGCCGTGAAGAGATACCCCACGCCCAAGGTAAGAGAAACCCAAGTAAGCTGGTAGGTGTTGCAAGAGGGCATCAGAGGGCAGACACACGGAAACCATAATCACAGAAAACTCGTCAATCTAATCACTCTAGGACCACAGCCTTGTCTAACTCAATGAAACTAAACCATGCCCGTGGGGTAACCCAAGATGGGCGGGTCATGGTGAAGAGGTCTGACAGAATGTGGTCCACTGGAGAAGAGAATGACAAGCCACTTCAGTATTCTTGCCTTGAGAACCCCATGAACAGTATGAAAAGCCAAAATGATAGAATACTGAAAGAGGAACTCCGCAGTCAGTAGGTGCCCAATATGCTACTGGAGATCAGTGGAGAAATAACTCCAGAAACAATGAAGGGATGGAGCCAAAGCAAAAACAATACCCAGTTGTGGGTGTGACTGGTGATAGAAGCAAGGTCCAATGCTGTAAAGAGCAGTATTGCATAGGAACCTGGAATGTCAGGTCCATGAATCAAGGCAAATTGGAAGTGGTCAAACAGGAGATGGCAAGAGTGAATGTTCAAACTCTAGAAATCAGTGAACAAAAATGGACTGAAATGGGTGAATTTAACTCAGATGACCATTATATCTACTACTGCAGGCAGGAATCCCTCAGAAGAAATGGAGTAGCCATCATGGTCAACAAGAGTCCGAAATGCAGTACTTGGATGCAATCTCAAAAACGACAGAATGATCTCTGTTCGTCTCCAAGGCAAACCATTCAATATCACCATTCAATCCAAGTCTATGCCCCAACCAGTAATGCTGAAGAAGCTGAAGTTGAACAGTTCTATGAAGACCTACAAGACCTTTTAGAGCTAACACCCCAAAAAGATGTCCTTTTCATTATAGGGTACTGGAATTCAAAAGTAGGAATTTGCCTGGAGTAACAGGCAAATTTGGCCTTGGAATGCGGAATGAACCAGGGCAAAGACTAATAGAGTTTTGCCAAGAAACTGCACTGGTCATAGCTAACACCCTCTTCCAACCACACAAGAGAAGACTCTACACATGGACATCACCAGATGGTCAACACCGAAATCAGATTGATTATATTCTTTGCAGCCAAAGGTGGAGAAGCTCTATACAGTCAACAAAAACAACACCAGGAGCTGACTGTGGCTCAGATCATGAACTCCTTATCACCAAATTCAGACTCAAATTGAAGAAAGTAGGGAAAACCGCTAGACCATTCAGGTATGACCTAAATCAAATCCCTTATGACTATACAGTGGAAGTGAGAAATAGATATAAGGGCCTAGATCTCATAGATAGAGTGCCGGATGAACTATGGATGGAGGTTCGTGACATTGTAGAGGAGACAGGGATCAAGACCATCCCCATGGAAAAGAAATGCAAAAAAGCAAAATGGCTGTCTAGGAAGGCCTTAGAAATAGCTGTGAAAAGAAGAGAAGCAAAAAGCAAAGGAGAAAAGGAGAGATATAAGCATCTGAATGCAGAGTTCCAGAGAATAGCAAGAAGAGATAAGAAAGCCTTCTTCAGTGATCAATGCAAAGAAATAGAGGAAAAGAACAGAATGGGAAAGATTAGAGATCGCTTCAAGAATATTAGAGATACCAAGGGAACATTTCATGCAAAGATGGGCTCAATAAAGGACAGAAATGGTATGGACCTAACAGAAGCAGAAGATATTAAGAAGAGGTGGCAAGAATACACAGAAGAGCTGTACAAAAAAGATCTTCACGACCCAGATAATCATGATGGTGTGATCACTCATCTAGAGCCAGACATCCTGGAATGTGAAGTCAAGTGGGCCTTAGAAAGCATCACTACAAACAAAGCTAGTGAAGGTGATGGAATTCCAGTTGAGCTGTTTCAAATCCTGAAAGATGACACTGTGAAAGTGCTGCACTCAATATGCCAGTGAATTTGGAAATCTCAGCAGTGGCCACAGGACTGGAAAAGGTCAGTTTGCATTCCAATCCCAAAGAAAGGCAATGCCAAAGAATACTCAAACTACTGCACAATTGCACTCATCTCATATGCTAGTAAATTAATGCTCAAAATTCTCCAAGCCAGGCTTCAGCAATATGTGAACCATGAAATTCCCAATGTTCAAGCTGGTTTTAGAAAAGGCAGAGGAACCAGAGATCAAATTGCCAACATCCGCTGGATCATGGAAAAAGCAAGAGAGTTCCAGAAAAACATCTATTTCTGCTTTATTGACTATGCCAAAGCCTTTGACTGTGTGGATCACAACAAAGTGTGGAAAATTCTGAGAGAGATGGGAATACCAGACCACCCGACCTGCCTCTTGAGAAACCTGTATGCAGGTCAGGAAGCAACAGTTAGAACTGGACATGGAGCAACAGACTGGTTCCAAATAGGAAAAGGAGTACGTCAAGGCTGTATCTTGTCACCCTGCTTATTTAACTTCTATGCAGAGTACATCATGAGAAACGCTGGACTGGAAGAAACACAAGTTGGAATCAAGATTGCCGGGAGAAACTTCAATAACCTCAGATATGCAGATGACACCACTCTTATGGCAGAAAATGAAGAGGAACTAAAAAGCCTCTTGATGAAAGTGAAAGAAGAGAGTGAAACATTTGGCTTAAAGCTCAACATTCAGAAAACAAAGATCATGGCATCCGGTCCCATCATTTCATGGGAAATAGATGGGGAAACAGTGGAAACAGTATCAGACTTTATTTTTGGGGGCTCCAAAATCACTGCAGATGGTGACTGCAGCCATGAAATTAAAAGACACTTACTCCTTGGAAGAAAAGTTATGACCAACCTAGACAGCATATTAAAAAGCAAAGACTTTTCTTTGCCGACTAAGGTCCATCTAGTTAAGGCTATGGTTTTTCCTGTGGTCATGTATCGATATGAGAGTTGAACTGTGAAGAAGGCTGAGTGCTGAAGAATTGATGCTTTTGAACTGTGGTGTTGGAGAAGACTCTTGAGAGTCCCTAGGACTGCAAGGAGATCCAACCAGTCCATTCTGAAGGAGATCAGCCCTGGGATTTCTTTGGAAGGAATGATGCTAAAGCTGAAACTCCAGTACTTTGGCCACCTCATGAGAAGAGTTGACTCATTGGAAAAGACTCTGATGCTGGGAGGGATTGGGGGCAGGAGGAGAAGGGGACGACAGAGGATGAGATGGCTGGATGGCATCAGTGACGCGATGGATGTGAGTCTGAGTGAACTCCGGGAGTTGGTGCTGGACAGGGAGGCCTGGCGTGCTGAGATTCATGGGGTCGCAAAGAGTTGGACACGACTGAGAGACGGAACTGAACTGAACTGAGTATTCCATTATACACACACACACACACACACACACACACACACACACACACACACACCACATATTCTTTATCCATTTATCTGTCGATGGACATCTAGGATGCTTCCATGTTCTAGCTATTGTAAATAGTGCTGCAATGAACATTGTGGTACACGTATCTTTTTCAGGTTTGATTTCCTCAGGTATATGTCTAGTAGTGGGATTGAGGGGTCATATAAGATCTCCTGGAGAAGGAAACGGTAACCCACTCCAGTACTCTTGCTTGGAGAATCCCATGGGTGGAGGAGCCTGGTAGGCTACAGTCCATGGGGTCGCAAAGAGTTGGACATGAATAAGCGACTTCACTTTCACTTTCTTTTCTTTCATACTACAGTCCATGGGGTTGCGAAGAGTCGGGCACAACTGAGAGACTTCACTTTCACTTTTCACTTTCATGCTTTGGAGAAGGAAATGGCAACCCACTCCAGTAGTCTTACCTGGAGAATCCCAGGGACTGAGGAGCCTAGTGGGCTGCCGTCTATGGTGTCGCACAGAGTCGGACATGATGAAGTGACTTAGCAGCAGCAGCATACTGGTTTTTTTCCTAGTTTTTAAAGGAATCTCCATTCCTAGACTTCCTCTCTTTACTTGTATCCAAGCCACCATATCCATACACTGTGACATGTTGGTGCCATATCCATCCACACTTTCAAAACCTCCAGATGCCATTGGAAACCTGAGCCCTAGAGAGTTTATAGCACTCTTCCTCTTATCCACCATTCTCTGTGATCTCAGATCACAACAAAGAGTCAGGAAATCTAATAGACTTCTGATTTTATTTCCCCCATTAGGCTACTTTGATGCTTTCTTGGGAAATAGGAAATGCTAGACTCTTTCACAATAAACATTCCCATTTAAAGATTACCTCACATGTACTGCAGCTGTAGCAGGTACTGGGGATATAAAGAGAAATAAGAAAATATCTGCCTTCCAGATATTTACAGGAACTTGCTAGCCTTGCAAAACATTTTTCCATTTTTGGAGGGCTTCAATGGTTAGAAAGTTTGCTTTATTTACATAGTCATGGCAGTGTAAATGCCAGATACAGGTTTAGCAAAATTATGTGATAGAAATATGTTAAGAGGTAGAGCAAAGGAGAATCCCCATCTTGCATAGTAAGAACTACATGAATAATATTTAAAACTAAAGAAGCAAGGAATATCAGAATAAGCATGTTATTTCAAAACATGGAGAGAAAATGCTAGTATTGAAAATGGTTGCTTCTGGGAAAATCAAGGAGTGAAAATTTTCCCCCAAATCTGTTTCTTAAAAATGAACATTTACCTTTAAATCCCTAATTGCCCCCCCTCTCCAAATCCTTGTATTTGAGAGCAGAAGAAAATTAACTAGAGTTACTGTGGTGATTATTTCAAAATGTATAAAAGTATTGAACCACTATGTTTTACATCTGAAACTAATATAATAGTATATGTCAAGTATAACTTAATAATTTTTTAAAAGCATTATATTGCAGGAGTTGGTAAACTTTTTCTGTAAAAAGCCAAAGAGTAAATACTTGAGGCTTTGCAGGCCATACAGCCCTATTTGCACTGCTCATCTCTGCCATTGTAGTGGGAAAGCAGACACAGACAATATAGATGAATGTGGCTCTCATCCACAACATTTTATTTACAAAAACAGCCATAGGCTTGATTTGGTCCATGACCATAGATTACTGACCCTACCATAGAGCTACGGCCACTGCATAAAGCTGACTGATCTTTGCACAAAAATGAGTGACACAGGGGACAAGTGGGGACTGAAATGTACCCATATTTCCTTTGCCATATTCTGTACCAAAGTATGACATTCTATTTGCCCAGAGGCAGGGCACTTTTCTCTAATTCATTTGCCTAGAGGTGGGGCTTTTTTCTAATCATACAAGAGCTCCATGACTAGTTGCTTCCTGTTTAGAGAGAACATGCAAATATTAAAATATTTGAGAGTCATTAATAATATCCTATTGAGACTTCTGTTCTCCAAGCAAAATACTCCAAACTATCTGTCCATTCTTTCCATGACCTAGTGTTGAGTCATTTTATCTTCCACCTCATTCTTCTAGAGAGTAGGCTCCTATGTGCCCATGTCCCAGGACTAGATACAGTACTCCAGGATTGGTCTGAAGGCTGCAGAGCCATAGTGATTATGATTAACAAAGTTGTAGGATCACATAAGGTCTTGGGCAAAATGTCTACCATGTTAAGCTTGCTGCCAACTGAACCTTCTTGACATTTTATTATTTCTTTTTTACAATAGGTCTTTGCTGGTTATCTGTTTTAAATATTGCAGTGTGTACATGTCTATCTCAAATCCCCAATCTATCCCTCTCCCTGACCCCTTTCCCCTCAGTTCAGTTCAGTTCAGTCGCTCAGTCTTGTCCTACTCTTTGTGACCCCATGAATTGCAGCATGCCAGGCCTCCCTGTCCATCACCAACTCCTGGAGTTCACTCAGACTCACATCCATCTAGTCAGTGATGCCATCCAGCCATCTCATCCTCGGTTGTCTCCCTTCTCCTCCTGCCCCCAATCCCTCCCAGCATCAGAGTCTTTTCCAATGAGTCAACTCTTTGCATGAGGTGGCCAAAGTACTGGAGTTTCAGCTTTACCTTCATTCCTTCCAAAGAAACCAGGGCTGATCTCTTTCAGAATGGACTGGTTGGATCTCCTTGCAGTCCAAGGGACTCTCAAGAGTCTTCTCCAACATCACAGTTCAAAAGCATCAATTCTTTGGCGCTCAGCCTTCTTCACAGTCCAACTCTCACATCCATACATGACCACTGGAAAAACCAGAGCCTTGACTAGATGGACCTTTGTTGGCAAAGTAATGTCTCTGCTTTTGAATATGCTATCTAGATTGGTCATAACTTTTCTTCCAAGGAGTAAGCATCCTCAGTAACCATAAATTCATTCTCTAAGACTGTGAATCTGTTTCTGTTTTGTAAATAAGTTCATTTGTATCATTTTTTTTAGATTCTGCATATAAACCATAACATATGATACTTCTCTTTCTGTGTCTAACTTACTTTACTCAGTATAATCATCTCCAGGCCCATCCATGTTGCTGCAAATAACATGATTTCATTCTTTTTAATGGGTGAGTAACAAACGTGTATTACTATTAAGCATAGTTCTTTTGTGTTATATCAATACTTCTACAGTTGAGTTGTTAGACTCCAGGTTTAGACTTTATACTTGTTTCTATGAAATTACATTTTTAAAAGAATTGGTTCATTGTTTTAGATGGCTTAGGAGAGGTATTATCTATCTTAAGTGGCTCCATGGAATCTCTAAGTTCAATAAGTCCACCACCCATCCTCTTACCTAAAGCACTGATCAAAGTGTTGAAAACAGTAAAAGACAGAGCATAGGAAATTACTCTTTCACATCCTAAACAGAAACTAGTTATTTAAAGCAAGGTATATACTTACATAAGTGCAATTATAAAGAAGCTACACTTTAAAGAGAATACTGCCTCTGTAGATCTTAATTCCAAATTTCAGTGTATATATACATAGATATGTCATAAAAGAGTTAATATTTTAATAACATACTAGGTCAATAGTTAATATATTTTCTTTTAAGTGTTTACCACCAAGAGATCACAGTAAATAATTGTGAGAGATCATGAAGGGATAATTCAAATAACAGTAAGTACAAGTTAAGAAATATAAGAGAATATGTTCACTCTCACTAGTAATAGAAGAAACACAAGTTAAAATAATAATAATTATGGCAGGCAAAAATGCTTAAAATACGTAAAACACCTAGTTCTGGAAAGATAACATACATAGTCATATACTGCTGGAAGTATTATAACTTGGTTGTGATCTTGTTAGAAATCAATATAACAATATGTATTAAGAAGTCTCATTTTTTTTACTTCTTGACCCAGGAAATTTATGCTAGGGAAGTAATGAAAAGAAGAAAAAATGTTGGAAGAGGTGCTTTAGAACATTGTTTATAATCCTAAAAAAAAAAAGAAAACAATGTCCTTATGGCCTAAATATTCTACAAATATTATATATGAATATTCTGGTAAAAGAAATATTTATATGTGAAGTGAAAAACCATATGACGCATAAAATTACAATAATGAAACATGAAAATAGACATTTGAATGTGGATAGAATGAAGTGAGTTTTTAATTTACATCTTAAAAATCAATGTTAATGTAACATTGTTTCCATAATAAATGTATCTTATGTTAAAGCTTACCATTAATACCATATAAAAATATATACTACCGCTTGATTAGTTTGAATAATCCTTGGTGAGGACAGTGCAACAGTGCAATAGAAGCTGGATAAACCATCTGGGAAAGGATCCTTAATCCTCTGTCTGTATGGAAGGGAAGAGTCATTGAGATATAATCTAGGTTCTAGACAGAGGGTGGGGGTGGGTGACAAGATAGTAGAAATGTCTTGCTTGCACAATCTGGAGAAAGCAGTTCCAGCAAATCTAGCTGCACATCTTTCAAACTCAGAGTTCAATAATTTAAATGGAAATATTTTACAAATGATATAACCCTATGGTCTTTGGTCTTTTCTTCTCCAACATATTTTTGTAAATTAATTGTGTTTAGCTTGAGACAGTGATTATTTATTATGAATTTCTACTTGAATGTGTGGGAAATGTCTCAGCAGGGTAATTTCCATATATTTTGAAATCTAAGCTTTGGCACAGTCCCTAACATTGGTAGTCAGTGGGGGAAGGGGGATTAGGGAATATGTGTAAGGGGTGTGTGGTGCATTTCACAATCACCTGGTGTCTGTATCATTTAGGATGTGTTTGGCTTCAAGTAACAGTAGTTTAAGTTATACAGACATTTACTGATTCCTTAACTAGATGTCTGGAAAAGAGCAATCTCAGGGTTGATTTGACAGTTCAACAATGTGGTTGAGAATCTAGGCTCTTTTTCCCAGTCCCCCTCACCACCCCTCACCTCCATTCTCAGCTTAAATTTCATCCCCAGGATTTTTGCCTCACAGTTGCAAGAGGGCTACGAAAAGTTCAAGCATCATGGCTTTCCCACTGTAGAACACAAAGCAGAAAGGACAAGAAATGTGTCATATTCCTCAGACGTTAGTTAGACTGGATAAAGTGTTTCTTACGAAGGTAAAGTAGTAAAAACATGTCTCTTAGTGGAAGGCTTCTGTGGACCTCCCTCTAGGTGAACGGCCAATTAAAAGTTCCTCTGTCAGAGGAAGTGAATTTGGCTAAGAAGCACAGGTTCTTGTATGGTGAAGAGACTAACAGAAGGGTCAGTGCTTTTTCTTTTTTGGTAGCAGGAATTCACCATTGAGTGGCAGGCAAATACACAGTGTCTAAGGCAGCTTATCCCTTAAGGTTCTTGGTAGCTCTTACAAAGGGTCACAAACTGGGGTCTAAGCTAACTTCTCCCTTTCTTTTTCATACTCATAGCAAACTTTATCCCCTGAGAATTCTCCACCAATTGTGTGCCCAGGCTGGGATGTGGTGGAAACTACTGGAAGGAGATCATTGCTGTGGGAGCCCCTGCCTTGGGATTGTCCAGTGTTCACTTGGGCTGGGGTTCTTCCTACACAGGATGCGCTTAACACAGGACCCGGGTCACTGCCTCAGCTGCCTGGGCTTGGCTTCCTAACTGACTGAGAACCACTTGTTTAACTTTCTATGTCTAATCATTTTTTAAAAGGGCTTTATTTTCTATCCCTTTTGTTCAATGAATTTTAGAACTTAATGTCATCTTAATGGATTATCTAGTTTGTTCATGTCACCAAGTGATAAAATTAGAAGGAAATGAGAACGTGAAGGGTGAATTTGTAAAGATAGCCATAAATCACTCTATAATATTTAAAAAGATTTGTTTAGAAATAATCGTTGAGTGTTTTTTTTTTTTTTTTTAGACCATGAGTAAGGAGAAACGGGTCTTTGAATCAGAAACCTTTGTTTCAGGATCCATCATTATCATTTTCACCTTGAGCACATCAGTAACCCTTACTGAGCTTTAGTTTCCTCCTCCATAAAATGAGTATAATAACATTCTTTTCTTGTTTCACTGACTTGCTCTTTGATGATCCAATCAGATAAAGTATTTTTTTAAACTATAAAGTACTATGTACAGAGCAAAATATTAAGACATTATTGCTATATATGTGACAAATATGACAAATAGAAAGAGGAGTAAGACACATCTTCAATATTTTTCCCTTTCCATGTGTCTTGCTGTAAAGGAATTTATAATCTAGATGGTTTGCAACTTTTCTTCTCTCCCATCACAACTGAGAGATACAATACATTTCGCTAGGTAACAATGATTCTCCTGGAGGCAAGTGTAAAGGGGAATATAGATATGGATGGCAAAGCGTGGAAGATGAAAGCAAAATGACACAGGCTTCAGAGAAAGAAGAGAGAACATACGGGGATAATACGGCTTTTTCTAGGGACCTCAAAGGATGGATAAGATTTGCAAAGAGGAAGATGGGAGAAATGAGCGGAAATGTAGATGGGAAAGAATAGTCCCAGTTTGCTCATTTGTAAAGCGGGGCAGATAGAACAGTATTTACCTCATGGGACTGTTATAAAGATTAAATGAAGTGATTCCTGTGACATGGTTAACATGGGGTCTGGCATAGAATATGAATATTCAGTTTATGTTTAAATTGTGCTATTACTAGTTAAACCTATAATTCTGTAGGCAAAATAATGGTTCCCCAAAGATGTTCACATTTAATCTTTGGAATGTGAAGGTATGCTAGATTACATGAAAAAGGGAAATTAAGATTGCAGATGGAATTGTTGTTCAGTCACTAGGTTGTATCTGACTCTTTTCAACCCCATGGGCTGCAGCCTCCCAGGCTCCTCTGAACTTCATTATCTCCCAACTTCATTATCTCCCAGAGTTTGCTCAAATTCATGTCCATTGAGTAAGTGATGCTATCTATGCAGCTCATCCTCTGTTACCCTCTTCTTGTATGCTTTCAGTCTTTCCCAGAATCAGGGTCTTTTCCAGTGAGTCGGCTCTTCCCATCAGGTAGCCAAAGTATTAGAGCTTCAGCTTCAGCATCAGTCCTTCTAGTGAATATTCAGGGTTGATTTCCTTTAGGATTGACTGATTTGATCTCCTTGCAGTCCAAGGGACTCTGAAGAGCCTTCTACAGCACCACAATTCAGAAGCATCAATTTTTTGGTGCTCAGTCTTCTTTATGGTCCAATTATCACATCCATTCATATTGAGTTCAGTTCAGTTCAGTTGCTCAGTCGTGTCCGATTCTTAGCGACCCGAAAAATTGCAGCAAGCCAGGCCTCCCTGTCCATCACCAACTCCCGGAGTTCACTCAAACTCACGTCCATCAAGTCAGTAATGCATCCAGCAATCTCATCCTTTGTAGTCTCCTGCTCCTTCTGCCCGCAATCCCTCCATCAGGGTCTTTCCCAGTCAACAATTCACATGAGGTGGCCAAAATATTGGAGTTTCAGCTTTAGCATCATTCCTTCCAAAGAACATCCAAGACTGATCTCCTTTAGAATGGACTGGTTGGATCTCCTGGCAGTCCAAGGGACTCTCAAGAGTCTTCTCCAACACCACAATTCAAAAGCATCAATTCTTCGGCGCTCAGCTTTCTTCACAGTCCAACTCTGACATCCATATATGACCATTGGAAAAACCAGAGCCTTGACTAGATGGACCTTTGTTGGCAAAGTAATGTCTCTGCTTTTGAATATGCTATCTAGGTTGGTCATAACTTTTCTTCCAAGGAGTAAGCGTCTTTTCCTTTCATGGCTGCAGTCACCATCTGCAGTGATTTTGGAGCCCCCCAAAATAAAGTCTGACACTGTTTCCACTGTTTCCCCATCTATTTCCCATGAAGTGATGAGACCAGATGCCATGATGTGAGTTTTCTGAATGTTGAGCTTTAAGCCAACCTTTTCACCCTCCTCTTTCACTTTCATCAAGAGGCTTTTTAGTTCCTCTTCATTTTCTGCCATAAGGGTGGTGTCATCTGCATATCTGAGGTTATTGATATTTCTCCCAGCAATCTTGATTCCAGCTTCTGCTTCTTCCAGCCCAGCGTTTCTCATAATGTACTCTGCATAGAAGTTAAATAAGCAGGGTGACAAGATACATCCTTGATGTACTCCTTTTCCTATTTGGAACTAGTCTGTTGTTCCATGACCAGTTCTAACTGTTGCTTCCTGACCTGCATACAGGTTTCTCAAGAGGCAGGTCAGGTGGTCAGGTATCCCCATCTCTTTCAGAATTTTCCACAGTTTATTGAGATCCACACAGTCAGAGGCTTTGGCATAGTCAATAAAGCAGAAGTAGATGTTTTTCTGGAACTCTCTTGCTTTTTCCATGATCCAGCGGATGTTGGCAATATGATCTCTGGTTCCTCTGCCTTTTCTAAAACCAGCTTGAACATCTGGAAGTTCACAGTTCACATACTGTTGAAGCCTGGCTTGGAGAATTTTGAGCATTCCTTTACCAGCATGTGAGATGAGTGCAATTTGTGGTAGTTTGAGCATTCTTTGGCATCGCCTTTCTTTGGGGTTGGAATGCAAACTGACCTTTTCCAGTCCTGTGGCCACTGCTGAGTTTTCCAAATTTGCTGGCATATTGAGTGCAGCACTTTCACAGCATCATCTTTCCGGATTTGAAATAGCTCAACTGGAATTCCATCACCTTCACTAGCTTTGTTCATAGTGATGCTTTTAAGGCCCACTTGACTTCCCATTCCAGGATGTCTGGCTCTAGGTGAGTGATCACACCATCATGATTATCTGGGTCATGAAACTCTTTTTTGTACAGTTCTTCTGTGTATTCCTGCCACCTCTTCTTAATATCTTCTGCTTCTGTTAGGTCCATACCATTTCTGTCCTTTATTGAGCCCATCTTTGCATGAAATGTTCCCTTGGTATCTCTAATTTTCTTGAAGAGATCTCTAGTCTTTCCCATTCTGTTCCTTTCCTCTATTTCTTTGCATTGATTGCTGAGGAAGGCTTTCTTATCTCTCCTTGCTATTCTTTGGAACTCTACATTCAGATGCTTATATCTTTCCTTTTCTCCTTTGCTTTTTGCTTCTCTTCTTTTCACAGCTATTTGTAAGGCCACCTCAGACAACCATTTTGCTTTTTTGCATTTCTTTTTCATGGAGATGGTCTTGATCCCTGTCTACTGTACAATGTCATGAACCTCAGTCCATAGTTCATCAGGCACTCTATCAGATCTAATCCCTTAAATCTATTTCTCCCTTCCACTGTATAATCATAAGAGATTTGATTTAGGTCATACCTGAATGGTCTAGTGGTTTTCCAACTAGATCACCCATGCATGACTACTGGAAAAACCATAGCTTTGACTATGTGGACTTTTGTCAGTAAAGTGATGTTTTTTCTTTTTAATGTGCTGTTTAGGTTTGTCACAGTTCTCTTTCTGAGGAACAAGCATCTTTTAATGTCATGGCTGCAGTCATCATCAACAGTGATTTTGGAGCCCAGGAAAATAAAATTTGTAACTGGATTCCATTTTTCCCCCTTCTATTTGCATGAAGTAATGGGACCAGATGCCATGAACTTCATTTTTGAATGTTGAGTTTTAAGCCAGCTTTTCCACTCTCCTTTTTCACCTTCGGATATCAAGAGGCTCTTTAGTTTGTCTTCACCTTCTGCCATTAAAGTGGCATCAATTGCATATCTGGGGTTGATATTTTTCCAGCAATCTTGATTCCAGCCTGTGATTCATCCATCCCAGCATTTTGCATGATGTACTCTGCATGTAAATTAAATACAGCATGACAATATATAGCCTTGTCATACTCCTTTCCCAATTTTGAACTGGTCAGCTGTTCCATGTAAGGTTCTAGCTGTTGCTTCTTGACTTGCATATAGGTTTCTCAGGAGACAGGTAAGGTGGTCTGGTATTCCTATCTCTTTAAGAATTTTCCACAGTTTGTTGTTATCCACACAGTTAATGTCTTTAGCATAGTCAGTGAGGCAGAAGTAAATGTTTTTCCGAAATTCCCTTGCTTTCTCTATGATCCAAAGAATGTCAGCAATTTGATCTCTTGTTCCTCTGCCTTTTCTAAACCCAACTTGTACATGTGGAAGTTCTTAGTTCACATACTGCTGAAGCCTAACTTGAAGGGTTTTGAGATAGCCTTACTAGTAGGTTAAATAAACACAACTGTATGGTAGATGGTATTAAGTTTGTTAATCAGCTGACTTTAAAATAGAGATTATCCTTGATTATCCCTGGAAACCCAGTGTAATTGTAAGGGGTCTTAGTTCAAGAAGTAAGCAGAAGCATCAAGAGTCAGTAGGAAATATAACTATTGAAGAATGGTCACAGGTGTTTAATGTTGTTGCCTTTGAAGATGGAGAAAAGACCAAAGAAAATGGGTGGCTTCTAGAAGCTGGAAAAGAAAAGGAAATGGATTCACCCCTACAACCTCCAGAAAGGAATGAAGCCCTGCTTACAACTTGGTTTTAGCCCAGTTAGTCCAGTGTCAAACTGCAGACCTCTAAAACTGTAACATAATATATTTGTGTTAAGTCAAGTTTGTGGTAATTTGTTACAGCAGCAATAGGAAACTAATAACCCTAACCTATAAGCATCAAGAGAGAGGATCCTGATACAGTTCTGCTTACTGTTTATTGCCAGCACTTGGCTTGGTGTATAGTAGGCGCTAAAGAAATTATTTGAATGATTGAATGAATAGACATTCTAGAAATATATTATGGTGAAGTTTAGCAGGAAGTTTTGTTTTGGCCTAGGCAAAATAAGGCTTGAATGTAGGTTAGGGTCATTTTTGAAACTTTTTGAATATCAGGCTACAGAATTTATTCTTAATTTGATAGGTAATGGAGACCCACTGAAGATTTCTCAGTGTTAGAGTGGTATTGGAATTGTGTGTTGAGATTAATCTGAGAAATAATAAGTAAGACTATAAAAAATTACTTTGTGATTCTAAAATTTTACATGTCTATGTATGTATCCTACTTTTGTGTCCAAAAGACAACATTGTTTTTAAAGTTATGGTACTAGTTTTTTGACTGTCACTCATTTAGTTATTTATTTTACTTAGTTCTTTTACTTAGTTCTTTTTTACCCAATTATGGTTTAATATGTTAATATTTTTCCAATCTGTTGCTAACAGTCTCAAATTGGCTACTTATTTTTCCATGTAATTACAGTTGAGCTCCAAAATTATTAAGAAAATGAATAGGGCTAGTGGGTATCTTCAGTTGACATCAAACAGAGATTATAAAAAATGTGATGACTTTATTTCACTTTTGATAGGGATATCAGTTTTAGTAGATTTGGGAAAAGCCCACAGTATATTTCGATTTCAACATAGCATATTTTGTTTTCAACAAAAATGTGACAATACTTTAATAACATTAAGATAGCATGAGCTGAGTGATGATGATATAGGGCAGGCTTGAGGCTAATGAACCAATCATGTCCAAAGAGTGGCCATGTACCAGCAGGAACAAGTTTCCAGTAGAGTGACATAGGTCTTTCATCAAGTCTGTGCTAGTTGATTGTGTCATTGATGACTTGGTTTAATGTGGAAGCATGCTTATTTAGTTTACTGAAAGGATTGATCAAAAGCAGACGTGACGGAATTCAGATTCAAAAGTATCACAGTAGGTATGAATGTTGGACCAATATTAACAAAAGGAAACCGAACAAAGATAAATGTAAAGTCTTCCATGTATAGTACTATACAGTATAGGCATACATGATTTTGGAAAAGTTCATAAGGGGAAATATTAAGGTTTTTCTTTCACTTTAAATTTAATATGAATTAACAGTAACCTTGACTGGAAAATCCCATGGATGGAGGAGCCTGGTGGGCTACAGTCCATGGGGTCGACAGAGTCAGACATGACTGAGAGACTTCACTTTCACTTTTGACTTTCATGCATTCGAGAAGGAAATGGCAACCCACTCAGTGTTCTTGCCTGGAGAATCCCAGTGATGGGGGAGTGTCGTGGGCTGCCATCTATTGGGTCGCACAGAGTTGGACACGACTGAAGTGACTTAGCAGCAGCAGCAACACTATAAAGAAGTTGCTTACTTTGCAGTTTTGACCATCAGAAACTTAGTTTTCCAGATGGGTTCTATGAATACAGAAAATGAGTAAATGATAGAAGAGATTTTAATTAAATATAAGAAAAATCTTTTTAACTGAACCTGAGGAACAAAGAATTGACTATGCCAAATCCTTTGACTGTGTGGATCACAATAAACTGTGAAAAATTCTGAAAGAGATGGGAATACGAGACCACCTGACCTGCCTCTTGAGAAACCTATATGCAGGACAGGAAGCAACAGATAGAATTAGACATGGAACAACAGACTGGTTCCAAATAGGAAAAGGAGTACATCAAGGCTGTATCTTGTCACCCTGCTTATTTAACTTCTATGCAGAGTACATCATGAGAAACGCTGGGCTGGAAGAAGCAGAAGCTGGAATCAAGATTGCTGGGAGAAACTTCAATAAACTCAGATATGCAGATGACATCACCCTTATGGCAGAAAGTGAAGAGGAACTCAAAAGCCTCTTGATGAAAGTGAAAGAGGAGAGTGAAAAAGTTGGCTTAAAGCTCAACATTCAGAAAACGAAGATCATGGCATCCGGTCCCATCATTTCATGGGAAATAGATGGGGAAACAGTGGAAACAGTGTCAGACTTTATTTTGGGGGGCTCCAAAATCACTGCAGATGGTGACTGCAGCTATAAAATTAAAAGACGCTTGCTCCTTGGAAGGAAAGTTATGACCAACCCAGGTAGCATATTCAAGAGCACAGACATTACTTTGCCAACAAAAGCCTGTCTAGTCAAGGCTCTGGTTTTGCTAGTGGTCATGTATGGATGTGAGAGTTGGACTGTGAAGAAGGCTGAGCACCGAAGGATTGATGCTTTTGAACTGTGGTGTTGGAGAACACTCTTGAGAGTCCCTAGGACTGCAAGGAGATCCAACCAGTCCACTCTAAAGGATATAAGTCCTGGATATCCTTTGGAAAGAATGATGCTAAATCTGAAACTCCAGTACTTTGGACACCTCATGCGAAGAGTTGACTCATTGGAAAAGACTCTGATGCTGGGAGGGATTGGGGGCAGGAGGAAAAGGGGGCGACAGAGGAAGAGATGGCTGGATGGCATCACCGACTTGATGGACGTGAGTCTGAGTGAACTCTGGGAGTTGGTGATGGACAGGGAGGCCTGGCGTGCTGCAATTCATGGGGTCGCAAAGAGTTGGACATGACAGAGTGACTGAACTAAACTGAACTGAGTGAGGAACAAAAACTGGGAGAAATATCAATAAACTCAGATATGCAGATGATAGCGCCCTTATGGCAGAAAGTGAAGAACTAAAGAGCCTCTTGATGAAAGTGAGAGAGGAGAGAAAAAAATTGGCTTAAAACTCAACTTTCAGAAAACTAAAATCATGGCATCTAGTCCCATCACTTCATGGCAAATAGATGGAGAAGCAATGGAGACAGTGACAGACTTTATTTTTGGGGGCTCCAAAACACTGCAGATGGTGACTGCAGTTGTGAAATTAAAAGACTATTGCCTCTTGGAAGAAAAGTTATGACCAACCTAAATAGCATATTAAAAAGTAGAGACATTGCTTTGCTAACAAAGGTCTGTCTAGTCAAGGCTATGGTTTTTCCAGTGGTCATGTATGGATGTGAGAGTTGGACTATAAAGAAAGCTGAGCGCTAGGGAATTGATGCTTTTGAACTGTGGTGTTGGAGAAAACTCTTGAGAGAGTCCCTTGGACTGCAAGGAGATCCAATCAGTCCATCCTAAAGGAAATCAGTCCTGATTATTCATTAGAAGGACTGGTGCTGAAGCTGAAACTCCACTTGGCCACTTGTTGCGAAGAAATGACTCCCTGGAAAAGACCCTGACGCTGGAAAAGATTGAAGGCAGGAGGAAAAGGGGACAACAGAGGGTGAAATGGTTGGATGGCATCACCGACTCATTGGACATGAGTTTGAGTAAACTCTGGGATCTTCATTTTCTGAATGTTGAGCTTTAGGCCAACTTTTTCACTCTCCTCTTTCACTTTCATCAAGAGGCTTTTTAGTTCCTCTTCATTTTCTGCCATAAGGGTGGTGTCATCTGCATATCTGAGGTTATTGATATTTCTCCCAGCAATCTTGATTCCAGCTTGTGCTTCTTCCAGCCCAGTGTTTCTCATGATGTACTCTGCATAGAAGGTAAATAAGCAGGGTGACAGGATACAGCCTTGATGTACTCCTTTTCCTATTTGGAACCAGTCTGTTGTTCCATGTCCAGTTCTAACTGTTGCTTCCTGTCCTGCATATAGGTTTCTCAAGAGGCAGGTCAGGTGGTCTGGTATTCCCATCTCTTTCAGAATTTTCCACAGTTTATTGTGATCCACACAGTCAAAGGCTTTGGCATAGTCAATAAAGCAGAAGTAGATGTTTTTATGGAACTCTCTTGCTTTTTTGATGATCCAGCAGATGTTGGCAATTTGATCTCTGGATCCTCTGCCTTTTCTAAAACCAGCTTGAACATCTGGAAGTTCACAGTCCACATATTGCTGAAGCCTGGCTTGGAGAATTTTGAGCATTACTTTACTAGCACATGAGATGAGTGCAATTGTGCGGTAGTTTGAGCAGTCTTTGGCATTGCCTTTCTTTGGGATTGGAATGCAAACTGACCTTTTCCAGTCCTGTGGCCACTGCTGAGTTTTCCAAATGTGCTGGCATATTGAGTGCAGCACTTTCACAGCATCATCTTTCCGGATTTGAAATAGCTCAACTTGAATTCCATCACCTCTACTAGCTTTGTTTGTAGTGATGCTTTCTAAGGCCCACTTGACCTCACATTCCAGAATGTCTGGCTCTGGGTGAGTGATCACACCATCATGATTATCTGGGTCGTGAAGATCTTTTTTGTACAGTTCTTCTGTGTATTCTTGCCACCTCTGCTTAATAGCTTCTGCTTCTGTTAGGTTCATACCATTTCTGTCCTTTATTGAACCCATCTTTGCATGAAATGTTCCCTTGGTATCTCTAATTTTCTTGAAGAGGTTTCTAGTCTCCCATTCTGTTGTTTTCCTCTATTTCTTTGCATTGATTGCTAAGGAAGGCTTTCTTATCTCTCCTTGCTATTCTTTGGAACTCTACATTCAGGTGCTTATATCTTTCCTTTTCTTCTTTGCTTTTTGCTTCTCTTTTTTTCACAGCTATTTGTAAGGCCTCCCCAGACAGCCATTTTGCTTTTTTGCATTTCTTTTCCATGGGGATGGTCTTGATCCCTGTCTCCTATACAATGTCATGAACCTCATTCCATAGTTCATCAGACACTCTGTCTGTCAGATCTAGGCCCTTATATCTATTTCTCACTTCCACTGTATAATCACAAGGGATTTGATTTAGGTCATACCTGAATGGTCTAGTGGATTTACCTACTTTCTTCAATTTAAGTCTGAATTGGCAATAAGGAGTTCATGATCTGAGGCACAGTCAGCTCCTGGTCTTGTTTTTGCTGACTGTATATAGGTTCTCCATCTTTGGCTGCAAAGAATATAATCAATCTGATTTTGGTGTCGACCTTCTGGTGATGTCCATGTGTAGAGTCTTCTCTTGTGTTGTTGGAAGAGGGTGTTTGCTATGACCAGTGTGTTCTCTTGGCAAAACTGTATTAGCCTGTGCCCTGCTTCATTCTGTATTCCAAGGCCTTCCTACTTTTGCATTCCAGTCCCCTATAATGAAAAGGACATCTTTTGGGGGTGTTAGTTCTAGAAAGTCTTGTAGGTCATCATTGAACCATTCAACTTCAGCCTCTTCAGCGTTACTGGTCTGGGCATAGACTTGCATTACCATCATATTGAATGGTTTGCCTTGGAAACAAACAGAGATCATTCTGTCATTTTTGAGATTGCATCCAGTACTGCATTTCAGACTCTTTTGTTGACCATGATGGCTACTCCATTTCTTCTGAGGTATTCTTGCCCGCAGTAGTAGAGATAATGGTCATCTGAGTTAAATTCACCCATTCCAGTCCATCTTAGCTCACTGATTCCTGGAATGTCTATCTTCACTCTTGTCATCTCCTGTTTGACCACTTGCAATTTGCCTTGATTCATGCACCTAACATTCCAGTTTCCAGTGCAATATATCACTTCATGGGAAATAGATGGGGAAACAGTGGAAACAGTGTCAGACTGTTTTTTGGTGTGGAGGCTCCAAAATCACTGCAGATCGTGATTGCAGCCATGAAATGAAAAGACCCTTACTCCTTGGAAGGAAAGTTATGACCAACCTAGATAGCATATTGAAAAGCAGAGACATTACTTTGCCAACAAAGGTCCATCTAGTCAAGGCTATGTTTTTCCAGTAGTCAAGTATGGATGTGAGAGTTGGACTGTGAAGAAAGCTGAGTGCCGAAGAATTGATGCTTTTGAACTGTGGTGTTGGAGAAGACTCTTGAAAGTCCCTCAGACTGCAAGGAGATCCAACCAGTCCATCTGAAAGGAGATCAGTCCTGGGATTTCTTTGGAAGGAATGATGCTAAAGCTGAAACTCCAGGACTTTGGCCACTTCATGTGAAGAGTTGACTCATTGGAAAAGATTTTGATGCTGGGAGAGATTGGGGGCAGGAGGAGAAGGGGACGACAGAGGATGAGATAGCTAGATGGCATCACTGACTCAATGGACATGAGTTTGAGTGAACTTTGGGAGTTGGTGATGGACAGGGAGGCCTGGCATGCTGCAGTCCATGTAGCGTGGGTTTTTCAGATGGGTTGCAAAGAGTCAGACAAGACTGAGCGACTGAACTGCACTGAACTGAGCTAATTTCAAGTCTGATCTATTTCTTAGTCTGTTTCCCATCTGGGCAATTGCTGATTTGATTAATCATTTATAAGTAACTACTATTATATTAATTTAATGTTGTAGACTTAGCCTTTCATTTTATTTCATTTTCTGTCTTCTATTTTTCATTTATTTTCTTTTCCTACCTTCCTGTGGGTTTCTTAAGCATTTTTTTAGAATTCTATTTTTATATACCTATATTATTTTTAAGTATGTTTCTTTTCATATTTTTTAGTGAATTCTCTAGATATTATCCTATATAAACATAACTTATTCCAGTCAACTCATGTCATTTTATGAGTTACAGTGAAGTATGAGTTCCATTTTACCTCCCTTATGCCCCTTTATTCTCCATTTCTAATATATTTGTCTTAAATATTTCCTTTACATATATACTTAATGCATGCATTTATTGTTATGATATTTACTTCAACCATTGCATTAGTGTGCTTGGGCTGCCATAGAAAAATACTGCAAACAGGATGGCTCAACAACAGAAATTTACTTTCTCACAGTTCTGGAGGCTGAGAAGTCCCAGATCAAGGTGCCAGCTGGTTTAGTCCTGGTGAGAGCCCACTTCCTGGCTTGCAGATAGTCTCCTTCTCTCTGTGTTCTCACATGTTAGAGAGAGAGACAGCACTCTGGAGTCTCTTCCTCCTCTTATAAGGATACCAGCCCTATCAAAATAGGACTTCACCTTTATGACCTTTATTTAATCGTCAGCACCTCCACAATGAGGCTTAGGACTTCAACAAATGAATCTGGCAGGAGGACACAAACATTCAGTTCATATTAATCATCAAAGATAATTTTGAAAAGGGAAGTTATATTTACTCATATTTTTGCTTATTGTGTTCTTTCTTCCTTCCCAATGTCCCAAGTTTCCTCATTTTGTTGTTTTTTTTTTGTTGTTGTTCAGAGAACTTCCCTTAGCCATTCTTTTAGGTAGATCTGGTGGCAACAGATTCTCTTAGTTTTCCTTCGTTTGTGAATGTCTTGATTTCTTCTTCATTATTGAAGGATATTTTCACTGGATATAGAAATCTGGGCTGACAGCTCTTTTCTTTTAGGGCTTGAAAAATGTTGAGCTACTTCCTTCTGATACATATGGTTTCTAGTGAGAATATCTATAGCTATTCAAATGGTTTTTCCCTCATCGGTAAGGTGTGCTTTTATCTTGTTACTTTCAAGACTTTTTTCTTTGCTTTTAGTTTTCAGATGTTTAACAATGATTTGTTTTGATGTGGATTTCTTTGGGTGTATCTTGCTTAGGCGTGTTCAGGTTCTTAAATCTATAGATTTAGGTCTGGTTGCCTAATTTGGAACATTTTTCAGCCATTATTTCAAGTACTTTTTCAGTTCAGCCTTCTTTCTCCTCTCCTTCCAGTCCTCTAATTACACTAATAATAGATCTTATAGTCCCATACGTCCCTGTGGCTCTGTTCTGATTTCTTAGCATATTTCCTCTTTTTTTTCAGATAGGATTAAATCTATTGTTTTATCTTTAAGTTTACTGATTTTTTTCTTTCTGCTGTTGAGACCATCCACTAAATTTTTTATTTCAATCATTGTATTTTTTAGTTCTAAAATTTCCATGTTTGTTCCTCTCAACATCTCCTGTTTCTTTGCTGAGATGTTTTATTTCTTCACTGCAACTCTTTAGTTTTTCATTTGTTTCAAGTGTGCTGATACTGCTTGTTAAAATGTCTTCATAATGGCTATTTTAAAATATTTGCTACAGAATACTGACTTCTTTCTCATCTTAGTGTTGACATTTATTGATGATCCCTTTTTATTCGAGTTGAGATCTTCTTGGTTCTCAGCACTAGGTAACTTTCAGTTGCAACCTAGACATTTTGGCTATTATGAGACTCTGGATATTATTTAAACCACTTGTTTTTAGCAGATTTCCTTTGACATTTTTACAGAAAGGAAAGGAAGGGATGCTTCCTCACTATTGCCAAGTAGAAGTCCAAGTTTCCCACTCTGCCTCATTGTTACTAGGTGGGGGTCGGAATGCTAGCTGGTTTCTAGACCTCTACTGGGAGGAATAGGAGTGTCTTGTTGTTGGTCCCCACATGGTCTCCACTGACATTTTAGAAGAGAATAGCTTCTCTATTGCCCAGCAGGGATGAGATTGATGATTCTCTACTTCACCTTCTCTGACACTACTCCAGAAGGGGTGGTGGAGTGCCTACTTATAGCCTGGAAAGGGTAGAAGCCATAGTTGTTTGTTTTTTGGTGCTATTTTGCTGCAGTAGATTGATAATTTTATAAAAGTTTCTGTCTTGGTAGGCTACGTCTTTCTTGGTCATAAAGTTAGAGAGAACATGATCTTGTCAGCACTTTTATGTCTGTTGGTGTTTCTTGGTTGTGGACTTCTTCAGTCCCCAGTCTGAGGTGTGTGCAGAAAAGAGAAAATAGAAAACCCAGGGAACTCACTAATGTGTTGTTCTTTGGGTTCTGAAATCCTTAGCCTGGCTTTCTCCTCTGCATTCTTCAGTCTTCTTATGTTCCTTTTATATATAACACCCAGGGTTTTAAACTGAAAGTAGCAGGAGGAATAGGGAAAGTACATGCATTTTATTTTCTTGGAAGTGGAAGTCCTGGCCTCTGAGTTTATATGTGTATTTTGTGTATTTTAAATTAAAAAGTTTGACTTCCCTGTAGCAAATTGTAAAGAATCTGCCTGCAATGCAGACCAGGGTTTGATCCCTGGGTTGGGAAGATCCTCTGGAGAAAGGAATGGCAACCACTCCAGCATTCTTGCCTTTAATCCATGGACAGAGGAGACTGGCAGGCTACATACAGTCCATGGGGTCACAGAAAGTTGGACACGACTGAGAAACTAACACACACACACACACACACACACACACACACACAGGAGCATATCAGAGGTTTGAGGTAACTTTTATAGAAAAATCTACATTACTTCATAATTATTTTACTGAAAAGGCTGAAATTGATGAATCATGTTCTAAGCAATTTCATTTGGACTACAAATTAATGCTATCTCCTTGGATTAAATACCAGAGTTGTTAGAAACAACTTTGGATGAACAGTTAGAGACCTAGGTTCTAGTTCCGAGTATTCCACCATTCGGCTGTGTAAACTTTGGCAGCTCTCTTGGCATCTCAATATTCCCATCTGAATTAAGAATGTTTGACCCATTAGATGATCTCTAAATTTCCTTCTTGCTGTAACATTTTTCTTTTCCCCTCATCTATTTATTACTTAAAAAAATCTATAGACTCCCACTGTAATGTAGGATTTGAAATATGTAGGCTAAACCAAACAAAATCCTCATAATTAGATAAGACATAATGATAACTATTATTTATCAGATGCCTACTGTGATCCAGACACTCAGTACAAGTTTTACTCATGTTTGCTCCTTCAATCCTCAAAATAATCTACTGAAGCAGAGATTACACCCATTTTATAAATGAAATAGGCTCAGAAAGATTGTTTTAAATATCTAAGGATATTATGTTATAAAGATCTGTTTGATTCCAAGTCTATTTGATTCCAGAGTGGATGCTCCCAACCATTTACAGATACTTTTTAATTTTTTGGCCACTTTGTAAGAAGCAAATTATTTTATAGAAGTGGAATCTTATAGTACAAGTTCTGGATAGCAAAGAGATATATGTTATTTTTAATTTCTCTAATCACTTTATTCTTTTTGGTTTCATTTTTAAACTACATAAATTATAAACTACATTTTAAACTGCATAAATGCAGAAAATATACACATACAGCTAATTTTTTGTTCTGTATGTTCTTATTATTCATCACTATCAGATATAGGATGGACGCATCATTCTCCTTGAGAGGTAAAGGAATAAACTCAGCATTTTGAACAGTGTTTCCTCAAGAACAAGATTTTAATTTGCAATAAAATTAAATAAATTTAATTGTAACTTTCCAAAAACTTTGTAGTGTCTTAGGAGAGTCTCAGGAACTAAAAGAAATTATGTGTAAATTTTACTCACTTCTGGAGAATAGATAAGTACCATTTGTAGGACTATTTAAGCTAATCAAAAGGTGGAGGCAGGAAGAAATGTAAAAATAAGAAACAGAAATCAAACAATGCCAAATTTAAAATTATACAATAATTTAAGCATTTGATATGATGTTAATTCCTAAAAATATTTCATAAAGATGTTGTTTGGTTTAAGTAAATTAAATAAGTATGTATTATAAAATGAACTTTTGAATGCTCTACAATTTGTTGAGACCTATGTTTCCTTAGTATGAGAATAGTCGTATAAGATTTATCCTTTCAATCGAAATCAATTCTGTAAGTTTGTATAAATGTCTGGTATATTTATGTAGCAAATGACCCTAAGCGTTTCCATACTTGAGAACCCTAAGTACTTAAAACAGGATTAACATGAGAGGGAAGAAATATCAAGACAAGAAGCTAGGAGTACATAAATCCTTATTTTTCTTTCACTATGAAGTCCCTTTACCATTCTGCTGGCTTACTCTATGAGATTTTCTATGTCTGTCTTGCAGGGGCATTCCATTGGAAGTTACACAAATTTCACATTAGTATGTGTTCCCAAAATTACCAACAGAACTAATTGTGATGTAAAGAGTTGTAATATCATTTCTTTATAAGGACTTAGGAAGCCGATAATTGGCTCCATAATCTTGTTCTGAGATCACGATATGCTTTTCTAGGAAACTGATTTTCTCTTCAGAAAGTTACCATGATTTAGGTAGGTTGAGAACTGGTCCTCTGGTAGGAAGCTTGGTTTTTGCATAAACCCAGTGCATGGACAAGATGCTGTGCTACACAGAAGCAACTTTCAAAATATTTTTATTTTTTATTGAAATTAAACAAAATCTGGTTCTAAGAAAATATAATCTATAAGTCCAGTATACTGGACAGGTTAAAAACTGCTGAATTCTGGGAGGAGCCAGAAGTGGAATCAGGTGAACAGCCTGTTCCTTGGTCACTCCACTCTTACATAAAGCATTTTCTATTGAATCTCTTTGAGTCTGAGCAGTACAATTTGTAAAATCTCTATTGAAAAATAAAGATCACTAAGATTAGGAATCCAAAGATCTAAACTATAGTCCTATTCCTACAATCAAGAAGCCTTATTACCTAACCTCTGTGGATCCAAATTTCCTCATCCATGAAATAAGGAGATTGAACTAGGTGTCTTTTAGCTCAAATATTCGAGGGAACCAATAGCAGCTGTGTGTGAATCACAAAACTCTGCTCTATCAGTTTTCTACAGCAAAATAAAGTGCTCACTCAGGGGTAAAATTTGCATGTCTACCTCACAGTTCTAACTCTTAGGAGTGGTTTTTTTTTTTTTTTTTTAACCTTAAAACTTTAATGGAGTTAAGAAAAAACCTGAAATGTAAAATGTGAAATTGTCCTGTTCTTAGCAATTTGAATACATGTTTCTCACATCAGTATGTTTTTCATTGGTTCCCTCAACACAAATAGAGTGCCCACTGTCTGACAGATGCTGAACCAAGTATTGAGGATGGAAAAGATGACAGAAGACTGTGCATCACTCTAACATTCAATCCCCTCCTCTCAATACAAAAGGTGATGGGGTCTTAACAACCTGTTCTTTTCAATAGAAACCTTTTGATTGCGAAACTGCATCCTTTCTCTGCGCTAGAGATGGTACTGCAAAGGAACATACTAAAACTAAATGAAAGGTGAAGTGCACTCATTTAAAACCAACTGTATATTTAAAAATTATATTTTCTGTAAGGACAATGGCTTTGTTGTAATTGATCTTTGATCAACTTGAGCAAAGTTCTATGGGTATTATAGGCTTTACTTTCCTGATAAGCATAGCATCTTTTACATGCGAAGATGGTTCCATTGTCTAGAAGGAGACTATGTCACTGACAGAGTCCGTATTATCTGAGAGATTCTGGATTACTAGCGTTGCTTGACATGGATTGGGGTCAAAGTGGGTAAGAGTTGGATGAAGATGCAAAAGAGGCCTCTGAAGGTTCAGAAGAGAATTGTGGAAGGCCCATTCCCTCTAGACTTACACCCAATTTCCCCTTCTGTGATACAAACTACAGCCTTTGGGTAGGTCTCCCTTTGTTATTCAGACTGGTAGACCTCCCAGCTCAATCCATAAATGCACATCCACTCATTCCGAGAGTAGAGTGACTCCCCCCAAAGTGGAGCTGATGTCCACTCTAGACAAGGCACCTTCCTCATGTACCTACCCAACTGTTGACTCGTGTCCAAGAGCCACCATCACCCACCCCAGCACCATCTTCCAGGAACTGGCCTCTCCCCCATCAGTCCCCGCCCTCTTCTGAGAGCACCCAATGGGTGGAGTCGGGGCTGCAGTAGGAGGGGCCAAAGGCGGGCACATTTAAAGAAAGGCAGAGGGCGAAAGGAGGCAAGAGAGGAGAAGAAAGAGAAACCAGGGGGGCGAGGCGCCGTCCAATGACAAAGCCCAGGGGTGGGCGCCGGCCGCCATCTTGTACCGGGCGGCAGGATCTTCACCCGCGTCCTCCGCCCTCGGAGGGGGAGGGGCAGCGGCGGCGGAGGCGAGAAAAGTAGCGAGAGACGCGCCGGGCGGGAGGTGCCAGCAGCGGCCGGCGCCGCGGAGCCAAACACCGGCGGGGACGGCGGCGGCGGGACCCGGCGAGCGCGGGCGGCCCCGAGCGGCCTTCGATGCGGCGCAGCGTGAAGAGGCGGCGGCGCCGGCCCCCGGCGGCCCCGGCCGCGGCCGCCCGGGGCGGCGGCTTTAGGCTGGGAGGAGGGGCCGGTCAGGAGGCGCGGGAGGAGAAGGTGGTGTACTCGCGGTCGCAACTGTCGCTGGCCGACAGCACCAAGGCACTGGGCGACGCCTTCAAGCTGTTCATGCCTCGCAGCACGGAGTTCATGAGCTCGGACGCGGAGCTCTGGAGCTTCCTCTGCAGCCTCAAGCACCAGTTCTCCCCGCACATCCTGCGCAGCAAGGACGTCTACGGCTACTCCTCTTGCCGGGCACTCGTCCCCGAGCCCCCGGGGGGCCCCGCCGCCCGCGGCCCGACGCGCAGGCCGGCCCCGAGCGCGGCGGCCAGGAGGAGGCGCCGCGGAGCCCGGGCGCCAGCCGCTCGCCGGAGGAAGCTGCCGCCGCCCCCGCCGCCGGTCCCCGAGGAGAGCTGCCCGGTCAAGCCCGCGGACCCGGAACCCTGCTTCGGGGGCCGCACCCTGGAGGAGATCTGGAGGGCGGCCACCCCGACGCTGACCACCTTCCCCACCATCCGCGTCGGCGGCGACGTGTGGAGCGAGCGCAGCCTGGCGGCGGCACGGCGTAGAGCGCGCCAAATCCTGCGAGTGAACCTGGAACCCGTGGTGAGGCTCCGCCGCTTCCCGGTGCCCCGGGCATGACGCGCGGACCGCGTCACCCTCCCAGACCGGGACGGAGCTCCCGCCCGGAGGGATGGACAAGTGTCAGTCGAGTGTTTACAGATCCGGCCAGGACCCCGTCCCCTTACGCACTTTACGGGCGAAGAAGTCACCGGATGGTGTTCCCGGGCCCGCGGCACCGCCGTCTGGAACTCCGGGGCAGGTGCGCCCTCCACCCCCTCCCAGTGCGGGGCAGCAGAGGAGACCGCGGGACCCGCGGGGGAGGGCCGTTTGCTTCCGTACCCGGGACTGAGACGTCTCCAGGACTGAAGGGGCAGATCCGTTTTCTCCCTTTGGACTCTACCTCACTGGTCTGGAAGTCCTCCGAAGAAGTCGTTATTTTTTCCAAAGGAATTTGGTTTCGTGCTTGTGTAATAAAGCCAGAATCTACTTGCTTTTTACCCCGCCCTATCCCGGCCTCCTTCCCACCCCTTACCCCCATTTTTTTCTTTTCAACTGCCACCCCTCTTTCTGGACGATAGATCGAACCTGTTTTGTGCTGTTGTTGCACCCGTTTGTGCTCAGGGTATTCTGAATCCCACTCGTTTCCTAATTTTAACCGGATTCCAAAGCTTTGACCAAGGATATTTTTCAAACTTATGACTTAATGTTAAGAGTGCAAGGATTTGTATGATTTGAATGCCATGGGCTCAGTGATTACAAACAAAGAGATGCAAAGTACAACTATTTCAACATTTTTGAAGTGTTTCTAAAGATTTTATATTGAGATTTAATGTTTATATATACTGAGCTCCTAAAGAAAATGGTAGAAACTCATATAAAGTTCTGTTTGGGAAAAGTTAATTTGTTAAAGTCTTTTTGATTAAATAAAAATTAAAGTACCTTGAAACCACATGGCTTGTGATAAAGAAAAAAATGAGTTACAAAGAACTGGTGTTGGTTAAAGAGATGGATGGAATCCTATTGGAAATGGTTTGGCCTCTTTGTACTGGTCTAACATACAAATCCAGGAGAAGTTCAAAGGTAACCTATTTTAAATTGGGAGCCACGTAGGAGAAATGAATGTGTGTAAACCTGGTGATTAAAATGGTAAACAGAATACCCATTAGAGTTCTCAGAACTAGCTCTTTAGAGGGGTGGGGGCATTTCTTGGTATCAGATAACTTGTTGAAATTACTCTGGGCAAAATAGATCTTTCTCTACTTTGTGCTGAATAGCAGAAAGTGCCCCGACTAACACCCATCACCTTTATAGACATCGTGACATTTGTCTTTTTTCCTCCACGAGTATCCTTTTTTATCTTAATTCCATTCATAATTATGTTCGCAGTTACCTGTCTTTGTTGACAGCTGAAGACCACAGGAATCCAACGGGCGATTCACACTGAGTACTGACCCTTCTTTTACACTTTTATAATAGCATTTATACCATATGGCCCAGAGTGGAATTCTTGATTATCCAAGTGCCTTTGGTCATTGGTGGCAGCAAGACTTAATGGTTTTTAGCCAGTGGTGCCACAGCCAGATTTTACTGCAATATCTAAAGGGTCAAGTGGTTTTTGTACCACAGTTTTTCAAATTTAAGTAGTCTGCCATGAAACTGCTTACACTGGCTGGAACTTAACATAGGAAGTCCTCAATATTAAGATTTCTCTCTGCTTGGCAGCTTCTTAGGAGAATAGTAAGAGTTGCAATTTCGACTCTTGTGTTCTTAGATTTCAAATGGCATAGCTTTCTGAATTGAATTTTTCAAGTTTAATAGTACATAAGTAGGAGTTTTGTGACTTTAATTTCAGTGTTCTTGTTTTGTAAAAAAGAAATATATATATATATATTATATACATGACTTGATGCCAGTTTCCCAGTATGCCTCATATTCTCTTATTCACTACTCAATAATAATGCGTTGTAACAAACACTGTCACATGAGTAAATAAAAATGAATCATTACTTAGATGATGGAGAGTGTTACATTTGATCTCTGTGATAGGAAGCTTATATATATTCTTTTGGTTATTAGCTTCCATTGGCAGTTGTACTGCAGATACATAGGGTTTTCTCCCTTCTCTCACTCCCAAATTGTTCATTTTTTTTTAGTTAACTAGCCCCTAAAAAAAACTATGTATTGGTACCACTTACTATTGTATATAGTTTTATAATAATTAAAAAAATAAATTCAATGGCCATATTAGAATGTAATTTCAACATACAGCTTATCCAGATAGTTTCCCAGAGGGTTTTGAAATTAAACTTAGCTGGGAGGATAACTGCTCAGCACAAAACTGAAACAACCATTGACATCATGCATTTTATTTTAACTGAGATTCTTAACATTTTCCCCTCCTGCCTTGTTACTTTAGTGCACTTGAACTAGCATAAATGCTTCTTTGAATTATCTGGGCTGTCTGATTTCAGTTTGGATCTGATTGCCCATCTTGAATTCAATATGTTATTTATCTGGTCTGTTTAAAAATCATACCATTTCTAGTTTGTGAAATAGGTGTCAAAAAAGTCTTTATTTTTGCCAAGTGTTCTTTAGCAAAGCCTATGTTACGACTCCTAAAATGTGAAGAAACAACTAATATAGTTGGCTAGTATATTAATAGGAAAGTGAAAGTATTTTGTGGTTACATTGGGCAGAATGCGAAAAGAAACTTGGCAAGGTGGCCTTTATGGTGAGACATCCATTTTCTGTCCTCTAAGTGTGTAGTTTAGCATGTATATAGTTTTTTAAAAGATCTCTCATGACTTGATTCATTCTCTTATAAGATTATCTTATATCTCATATGGCACAAGTAGAGGGAGAAGCTAGGAGGAAGTTGATCACCTCGCTATGCTTTTATTTCATTTTTAACTCTTTGAGTGCCTAAATGTGGTGACTGTCACCTCAGCTAATCTTTGAATCTTCCTGATGTCATTTTTATCCTCCCTGTCAACCAACAACTTAATTTCCCTTCCTGAAACCAGTAATGTCATGATTGTTAAGGGCAAGCTCTGTTGTTGATAGTGCAAAGTGTCGCTGTTGTGGTGCGTATTTATTTTGTCAAAGTTTGAGTACCCTGTTGGACTTGTATAACTAAGCTGGTGGCTGACACCTATTGATTTGCTCCATGCAAATGATAGTACTATAAAATTCTTCAATAAAGAAACATTAAAATTATTTGAATACAAAAAACCTGAGCAATTCTGAACTCAAAGCCTTTTGTTGTTTTAAGGGTTGCCACAGCATTCTTTAAATTGGTGGTTTTTAGTGGACTTATAAACATAATATTTACTTTACTGGTGTGTTTCAAATATTTTTTGATAGCCTGTTATGTCTTAAGTACTTTAGAAGACAATTGTTTGTTAATGGAACTAAATTGTTTCCTTGGACAGTTTGATGTGCATATGATTAAGATTTACAATCTGGTTGTACTCTGCTTTTTAACTTATTAATTGTAAATAAATTTTAGAGAATACACGGTGACTGATTTTTCTAATGATGTTGAAAGTTTTTGAAATGGGATTTTATGTTTTTATGTGAGTTGGAAAGCATCTTGGGATCAATTTTGACTTTTTTTGATGAACTTGAGACTCCTACCAGTCTTGAGATCTGTGTTTTGTGCTGTCTTGAGGCTCTTTTTGACATTACCTCTTAGATGATCTAGTGAATCTCCAGAATAGTATTTCATGGCCAATCTTGTCATTACCAAAATTTGCCAGCAAAAAAAAAAAAAAAGACTTTAAAGATGCATCAAAATTCAGTTTTGAACCCTGGCCCCCAATCTTCCTGTGGTGGTGATAAAAAGTCTAAGTAAAGCTCACATTGTTCATGGTAGGAAAGAATGTCCGTGTCTCCTTGTGAGTAGCAGCAGTAAACGCTGTTCCACAGAATGAGTAAAGCCAGAATTTTCATTAGTCTGGAAGGTAGGAGTGGAGTATCACCTAAGGCAGGATTTGTAGTACTGCTATGTGGCCTGAGTTCCTGTCAACAATTAGAAGCAGCACAGTGTGGTAAACTGAATCCCAGTGCCTGTAGTGGGATTATGGTTTCACCTCTCATAATTAGAACTTGAGATAAGTTATGTAAACTATCCATGCTTTAGCTTCCTTAAGTATCATATGTGGTTAGTTTAAAAAAAAGGGGGATATTAATGTTGGACACATAGGAAATTCTTAATAAATGCTATTAATTGGAGACACCTGTGCTGAGAATATAAATGCTGAGAATGATTGATCCCTGGGGAATTTAGCACCCCAAGAGTAGAGTGTGGTCTGGGAAAGCTAAAAGATGGATTGAGATGGTAATTTGTGGGTGAATTAAATTGAAGAGAAGAATCTCAAAATATCTTTAGCCTGCTGACAAACTATAAAGTAAGAGTTTGGACTAAGTTGACTTATTGGGTTGACCAAAAAATTGGTTCAGAATTTTTTCTGTAAGATGTGGAAAACCCTGAATGAGCTTTTTGGCCAACCCAATACAAAACAGATTTTACTCTTGGAGTCTTCTTAGGCTCTCTTAAAATTTGGGGGGTCTCAATGTATGGCAAAACCAATACAGTATTGTAAAGTAAAATAAAGTAAAAATAAAAGTAATTAAAATTTGGGGGGTCTTCTTTAATCATAATGATATCTCTGAAAGATAATTCAGATGCACTGTTACATGTTTTAAACTATCTGAGAATTTATAAAAGTAATAGATTAACGTTGTTGATCTTAGAACTTGGCAGATTTCCGCTCTAAGTTTTCCCTTGGCATAAGTTCAGGAAGGGTTGCTTAAGAACCGTGTTACTTTGCATGTACAGAACTAAATTAGAATAAACTCCTGTGAAGTTTATAGTTCGGTTGTTCAAGGAAAATGAGTATGATATGTTTGAACAGCAAAAAATTATTACTGAAAGTAAAAACATCATGTTTGAAATATTGACTCACTCATTTGCAGACTTGGGGTCTACGGCCTGTAGTTTAGTTATAATTCTTTTTCTTGTTGTTGTTTAGTCACTAAGTCCAGTCTGACCCTTTGCAACCCCATGGACTGTAGCCCACCAGGCTCCTATTTTCAAGGGGTTTCCCAGGCAAGAATACTGGACTGGGTCGCCATTCCTTTGTCCCAGGAATCGTCCCAACCCAGGGATCAAACCCAGGTCTCTTGCACTGTGGGCGGATTCTTTACTGACTGAGCCACAAGGGTAGACATAATTCCTCATAGCGCAAAGAATAACAGAGCATATTTTAACTTGATGAGAAAGCTGAGGCTTCAGTATCTAAAGCTGACACAAAGAACTGTGTTAGGTGGAAGTTATCTAGTAGTAAGAAGCTCAAAACAGAGCCTGATTGCTGATTTAAGAGCAATGACTTCTCACTGTCTTGGTAAATGTCATGCTAAACCATGATCTGAAACATGATAAACATATCCAGAAACCAACTGGAGGGTAATGATAATAACAACAGCAAACACTATGGCTGACCCAGCAAATTTGAATAAATATTCTGTTGGACTCAAAAGTGGACTTCTGCTTCTGAAAGTATTCATAGAAATGTTACACTGAGATTCTTACAAAAAGTAACTGTTTTATATACACACACACAAAAACACACATATATATATATCTGCCAGGATTTTTAAAGTACATATTATTTGTTTAAATGTTTAGTGGCAAGAATTTAGAAAAAAAGAGTGCGGCTTAGGGTTCAAAACTCTCAGATTAAATTATTGAGGCATAATACACATACTAAAAAGTGGATGTATGAAAAGTATGAGCTCAGCTTGATACAGTTTCGTAAATTCAGTATACTCGGGGAACCAGCACTCAGATTGAAAAAACAAAATCTAGCCAGTACCGTCAGAGGATTCTCCTATGCCCCTTTTAATCACTCACCATCTCCCCTCCAAGAGAATCTTTATTTTGACATCTTACTGCATAGACAACTTTACCTGTTTTTGGACTTTATATACATGGAATTATGTGTCATATGCCTAGCTTCTTTCATTGAAAATTATTTGTGAGATTCCTTCATATTATTGCATGTAGTTCTTAATTATTTATTCTCATTGGTGTGTAAAATTATACTGTGAATATTCTACAAAGATTTTACAACTCTTGATGGGCATTTGGGTAGATTTCAATTTAGGGCAATTATGAATAAAGCTTCAGTGCATGTAAGAGAACATGTCCTTTGGTGAATTTTTTTGTTTTTTCAATATTTGTCTTGGAGTGAGGCTTCCCAGGTGACTCAGTGGAAAAGAATCTGCCTGCCAATACAGGAGATGTAGGAGACGCAGTTTTGATCCCTGGCTTGGGAAGATCCCCTGGAGGAGGAAATAGCAACCCACTCCAGTATTCTTGCCTGGGAAATCCTATGAACAGAAGAGCCTGGTGGGCTACAGTGCTTAGGGTTGCAAAGAGTTGGATACAACTTAGGGACTGAGTATACGTGGATGCCCTAGGAGTGAATTTGCTGGGTCACATGCTGTGCAAATAATCAGTTTTGGTAGAGGCCGCCAGTTTTCTAAAGTTGTTGTTCATCACTCAGTCGTGTCCAACTCTTAGGGACCTCATGGACTGCAGCACGCCAGGCCTCCCTGTCCTTCATCATCTCCTGGAGGCTGCTCAAACTCATGTCCATTGAGTCGGTGATGCCATCCAAGCATCTCATACTCTGTCGTCCGCTTCTCCTCCAGCCTTTGATCTTTCCCAGAATCAGGGTCTTTTCAAATGAGTCAGCTCTTCACATCAGGTGGCCGAAGTATTCTAAAGTGGTTATACCAATTTATACAAACTTTCATAGTAGTATGTGAGTGTCCTAGATACATCACATCCTTGCCTACACTTGGTATCTTTAGTCTTTTTCATTATAGCCATCCTGGTGGGTAAACACATGTTTTTAAAAATTAAAAGCATTTTAATCTAGGTGATGTGTACATAATTTAAAAAAAAAACTGTAAAAAGCACATGAGGACTACAATTATAAAGCCCCACCTTACCCACAAACACTCCTTTCCTAGACTTTTTTTTTAAGTCAAGGTTTTGTAGAATTGGCTAATTTTTTTAGGGCAGTTTTAGGTTTACAGGCAAATTCCATAGAAAGTACAGAATTTTGTGCCACTCTCAGTTTCTACAGTTATTAATATCTTGCATTAATAGGAATACATTTATTATAATTGATGGAGGACCCATTTTTTAAATTAAAAATTTTCATCTAGTTTTATTGAGATGTAATTGACCTACAGATGTAATTGACCTATATGTTTAGGGGGTTTCTCTGATAGTTCAGTAGATAAAGAATCCACATGCAAGGCAGGAGACCTCAGTTCAATTCCTGGGTTGGGAAGATCTGCTGGAGAAAGGATAGGCTACCCACTCCAGTATTCTTGGGCTTCCCTTGTGGCTCAGCTCGTAAAGAATCTGCCCTCAATGCAGGAGACTTGGGTTCAATCCCTGGGTTGGGAAGATCCCCTGGAGAAGGGAAAGGCTACCCACTCCAGTATTCTGGCCTGGAGAATTCCATGGACTGTATAGTCCATGGGGTCCCAAAGAGTCAGACATGACTGAGTGACTTTCACTTTCACACTGTACATGTTTAAGGTGTACAGCAGAATTATTTGATACATACATCATGAAATGATTATCACAGTAAGCTTAGTGAACTTCATAAGTTTATGCATCATCTTATAGAGAAACAAAATTAAAAGAATCAGTTCAGTTCACTCGCTCAGTCATATCCAACTCTTTGCAACCCCTTGAATTACAGCACGCCAGGCCTCCCTGTCCATCACCAACTCCCAGAGTTCACTCAGATTCATGTCCATCAAGTCAGTGATGCCATCCAGCCATCTCATCCTCTGTCATCCCCTTCTCCTCCTGCCCCCAATCCCTCCCAGCATCACAGTCTTTTCCAATGAGTCAACTCTTCCATGAGGTGGCCAAAGTACTAGAGTTTCAGCTTTAGCATCATTCCTTCCAAAGAGATCCCAGGGTTGATCTCCTTCAGAATGGACGGGTTGGACCTCCTTGCAGTCCTAGGGACTCTCAAGAGTCTTCTCCAACACCACAGTTCAAAAGCATCAATTCTTTGGTGCTCAGCTTTCTTCACAGTCCAACTCTCACATCCATACATGACCACAGGAAAAACCATAGCCTTGACTAGACGGACCTTAGTGGGCAAAGTAATGTCTCTGCTTTTGAATGTGCTATCTAGGTTGGTCATAACTTTTCTTCCAAGGAGTAAGCGTCTTTTCATTTCATGGCTGCAGTCACCATCTGCAGTGATTTTGGGGCCCCCCAAAATAAAGTCTGACACTGTTTCCACTGTTTCCCCATCTATTTGCCATGAAATGATGGGACTGGATGCCATGATCTGAGTTTTCTGAATGTTGAGCTTTAAGCAAACTTTTTCACTCTCCTCTTTCACTTTCATCAAGAGGCTTTTTAGTTCCTCTTCACTTTCTGCCATAAGGGTGGTGTCATCTGCACATCTGAGGTTATTGATATTTCTCCCGCCAATCTTGATTCCAGCTTGTGTTTCTTCCAGTCCAGCGTTACTCATGTTATACTCTGCATAGAAGTTAAATAAGCAGGGTGACAAGATACATCCTTGACGTACTCCTTTTCCTATTTGGAACCAGTCTGTTGTTCCATGTCCAGTTCTAGCTGTTGCTTCCTGACCTGCATACAGGTTTCTCAAGAGGCAGGTCAGGTGGTCTGGTATTCCCATCTCTCTTAGAATTTTCCACAGTTTATTGTGATCCACACAGTCAAAGCCTTTGGCATAGTCAAAAAAGCAGAAATAGATGTTTTTCTGGAACTCTCTTGCTTTTTCCATGATCCAGTGGATGTTGGCAATTTGATCTCTGGTTCCTCTGTCTTTTCTAAAACCAGCTTGAACATCTGGAAGTTCACGGTTCACATATTGCTGAAGCCTGGCTTGGAGAATTTTGAGCATTCCTTTACTAGCATCTGAGATGAGTGCAATTTGTGGTAGTTTGAGCACTCTTTGGCATTGCCTTTCTTTGGAATTGAAACGAAAACTGACCTTTTCCAGTCCTGTGGCCACTGCTGAGTTTTCCACATTTGCTGGCATATTGAGTGCAGCACCGTCACAGCATCATCTTTCAGGATTTGAAACAGCTCAACTGGAATTCCATCACCTCCACTAGCTTTGTTTGTAGTGATGCTTTCTAAGGCCCACTTGACTTCACATTCCAGGATGTCTGGCCACACCACTGTGATTATCTGGATCGTGAAGATCTTTTTGTACAGTTCTATGTATTCTTGCCACCTCTTCTTAATATCTTCTGCTTTTGTTAGGTCCATACCATTTCTGTCCTTTATTGAGCCCATCTTTCCTTGAAATGTTCCCTTGGTATCTCTAATTTTCTTGAAGAGATCTCTAGTCTTTCCCATTCTATTGTTTTCCTCTATTTCTTTGCATTGATCGCTGAAGAAGGCTTTCTTATCGCTTCTTGCTATTCTTTGGAACTCTGCATTCAGATGCTTTTATCTTTCCTTTTCTCCTTTGCTTTTTGCTTCTCTTCTTTTCACAGCTATTTGTAAGGCCTCCCCAGACAGCCATTTTGCTTTTTTGCATTTCTTTTCCATGGGGATGGTCTTGATCCTTGTCTCCTATACAATGTCATGAACCTCATTCCGTAGTTCATCAGGCACTCTATCTATCAGATCTAGGCCCTTAAATCTATTTCTCACTTCCACTGTATAATCATAAGGGATTTGATTTAGGTCATACCTGAATGGTCTAGCGGTTTTCCCTACTTTCTTCAATTTGAGTCTGAATTTGGTAATAAGGAGTTCATGATCTGAGCCACAGTCAGCTCCTGGTCTGGTTTTTGTTAACTGTATAGAGCTTCTCCATCTTTGGCTGCAAAGAATATAATCAGTCTGATTTTGGTGTTGACCATCTGGTGATTTCCATGTGTAGAATCTTCTCTTATATTGTTGGAAGAGGTTGTTTGCTATGACCAGTGCATTTTCTTGGCAAAATTCTATTAGTCTTTCCCCTGCTTCATTCTGCATTCCAAGGCCAAATTTGCCTGTTACTCCAGGTGTTTCTTGACTTCCTACTTTTGCATTCCAGTCCCCTATAATGAAAAGGACATCTCTTTTAGATGTTAGTTCTAAAAGGTCTGTAGGTCTTCATAGAACCGTTCACCTTCAGCTTCTTTAGCATTACTGGTTGGGGCATAGACTTGGATTGAATGGTGATATTGAATGGTTTGCCTTGGAGACGAACAGAGATCATTCTGTCATTTTTGAGACTGCATCCAAGTATTGCATTTCGGACTCTTTTGTTGACAATGATGGCTACTCCATTTCTTCTGAGGGATTCTGGCCCGCAGCATAGAAAAAACTATTTTTCCTTGTGATGATAACTCTTAGAATTTACTGTCTCAATAACTTTGAGATATAATCTGCTGCTGCTGCTGCTGCTGCTGCTACATCACTTCTGTCATGTCCAACTCTGTGTGACCCCTTAGATGGCAGCCCACCAGGCTCCCCAATACCTGGGATTCTCTAGGCAAGAACACTGGAGTGGGTTGCCGTTTCCTTCTCCAATGCATGAGAGTGAAAAGTGAAAGTGAAGTCACTCAGTCGTGTCCGACTCTTCCCGACCCCATGGACTGCAGCCTACCAGGCTCCTCCATCCATAGGGTTTTCCAAGCAAGAGTACTGCAGTGGGTGATCTATAATATACAGCAGTATTAATTATACTCATCACAGGGTACATTACATCTTAAGTAACTTATAACTTATAATTAGAAGTTTGTAGCTTTTGACTGCCTTTATCCAGTTCAGGCTTCCCCTAGCCTACCATAACCACAAACCTGATTCTTTTTTCCTATCAATTTGTTTATTTTTGCAATATAGTTGACCTATACTATGTTAGCTCCTATTACACAGCAGTGATTTAATATTTCTATACATTTCAAAATGATCACCATAATAAATCTAATAGCCATCTTTCACCATATAAACATAATTATTGACTCTACTTTGCCACACTGTACACTTCATACCTGTGACTTATTTGTTTTACAACTGGAAACTTGTATATCTTAGTCTTCCTTACCTTTTTCTCTCCTTCCCTCACCTCCCACCCTCTAGCAGCTACTTGTTCTCTGTGTCTATAAATCTCTTTCTGCTTTGTTATGTTGATTTATTTGTTTTACTTTTTAGATTTCACAGATAAGGAAAATTGTTTTTGTCTTCCTTTTTAACTCACTTCACTTATCATAATATCCTCTAGGGTATGTTGTCACAAAAGAAAAGATTATTTTTTATAGCTGACTAATATTTGATCATATATACACCATAACCTATTTTATGCAATCATCTATTGATGGACTTAGGCTACTGCCATATCTTGACTATTGTAAATAATGCAACAATGAACATAGGGATACATATATCCTTTCTAGTTAATGTTTTTGCTTTCTTTGGATTAATACTCAAGAGTAGAATTGCTGGATCATGTAGTAATTCTGGTTTTAATTTTTTGAGGAGTATCTGTATTGTTTTCCATAGCAGCTGCACCATTATATTGCCAGTAACAGTATACCAGGATTCCTTTTACTTCATATCATCACCAACACTTGTTCTTTTTTATCTTATTGATAATAGTCATTCTGACCATTGTAAGGTGATAGTTCACTGTGGTTTTGGTTTACTTTTCTTTGATGATGAGTCGTATTGAGCATCATTCCATGTGCCTGTTGGCCATCTGTGTGTTTTTAGAAAAATGTGTAGTTTCTCTGCCTATTTTAAATTATTTTTTAATGTTGAGTTGCATAAACTCTTTATATATTTGGTATATTGATTCCTCATTATATATAGTTTGCAAATATCTTCTCCCATTCAGTAAGCAGCCTTCTCCTTTTGTTGATAGATCATGGCATTCGGTCCCATCACTTCATGGGAAATAGATGGGGAAACAGTGGAAACAGTGGTTGACTTTATTTTTCTGGGCTCCAAAATCACTGTAAATGGTGATTACAGCCATGAAATTGAAAGACGCTTACTCCTTGGAAAGAAAGTTATGACCAACCTAGACAGCATATTGAAAAGCAGAGACGTTACTTTGTCAATAAAGGTCCATCTAGTCAAGGTTATGGTTTTTCCAGTGGTCATGTATGGATGTGAAAGTTGGACTATAAGGAAAGCTGAGCACTGAAGAATTGATGCTTTTGAACTGTGTTGTTGGAGAAGACTCTTGAGAGTCCCTTGGACTGCAAGGAGATCCAACCAGTCCATCCTAAAGGAAATCAGTCCTGAATATTCATTGGAAGGACTGATGCTGAAGCTGAAACTCCAATACTTTGGCCACCTGATGCAAAGAACTGACTCATTTAAAAAGACCCTGATGTTGGGGAAGATTGAGGGCAGGAGGAGAAGGGGATGACAGAGAATGAGATGGTTGGATGGCATCACCAACTCAATGGACATGCGTTTGGGTGAAGTCTGGGAGTTGGTGGTGGACAGGGAGGCCTGGTGTGCTGCACTTGGTTCATGGGGTCACAAAGAGTCAGATATGACTGAGCAACTGAACTGAACTGACTGATTCACTATGCAAAATCTTTTTAGTTTGGTGTAGTCCCATTTGTTATTTTGCTTTTGTTGCCCTTGCCTTAGGAGACATATTCAAAAAATATTATGAAGACTGATGTCAAAGAGCATACTACCTGTGTTTTCTTCCATAAATTTTATGGCTTCAGGACTTGCATTTAAGTCTTTAAATCATTTGAATTAATTTTGTATATGATGTGAGAAATGGCCTAGTTTGACTTTTTTTCTTGTAAATGTCTAGTTTTTCCAACAGCATTTATTAAAGAAGCTGCCTTTACCTCATTGTATTTTTTTGCCTTTGTCGTAGATTAACTGCCCATTTAAGTGTGGGTTCATTTCTGCACTCTTTATTTTGTTCCATAGAGCTGTGTGTCTGCTTTATTGTTTTATTTTGTTTTTGCCAGTACCATATTGTTTGATTACTGTAGCTTTGTATTATAGTTCACAATCAGGGAGCATGATACCTCCAGCTTTGTTCTTCTTTCTTGAGATTGTTTTGATCATTCAGAGTCTTTTGTGTTTCCATACAAACTCTGTGAAATATGCCATTGGTATTAATATTTTGATGGGGATTTTATTGAATCTTTAGATTGCTTTGGGTAGTATGGTCATTTTAACAATATTATTTTTCCAATCCATGAATACAGTAGATCCTCCTATCTGTACATCTTCAGTTTCTTTAACCAATGTCTTATAGTTTTCTGAGTACAGCTGTTTTGCCTCCATAATTAGATTTATTCCTAGGTATTTTGTTCTTTTTGATGTGATTATAAACGGAATTATTTTCTTAATTTCTTTTTCTGATAGTTTGTTGTTAGTATATAGAAATGTAATACATTTAATGTATATTAATTTTGTATCCTGAAACTTTGCCAAATCCATTGATGAGCTCTATTAGTTTCTTGGTGGTGTCTTTAGGATTTTCTATGTTAAATCTTATGTCATCTGCAAACAGTGATAGTTTTACTTCTTTCCAAGAAAAGGCAGAGGAACCAGAGATCAATTTGCCAACATCTGTTGGATCATAGAAAAAGCAAGGGAATTCCAGAAAAACATCTATTTCTGTTTCATCAACTATGCTGAAGCCTTTCACTGTGTGGATCACAACAAACTGGAAAATTCTGAAAAAGATGGGAATACCAAACCACCTTTCCTGCCTCCTGAGAAACCTGTATGCAGGTTAAGAAGCAACAGTTAGGACCAGACATGGAACAATTTGAATGGTTCAAAACTGGGAAAGGAGTACATCAAGGCTGTATATTGTCACCCTGCTTGTTTAACTTATATGCAGAGTATTTCATGTGAAATGCCAGGGTGAATGAATCCCAAGCTGGAATCAAGATTGCCGGGAGAAATATCAATAACCTCAGATATGCAGACAACACCACCCAAAGGCAGAAAGCAAAGAGGAACTAAAGAGCCTCTTGAATGTGAAAGAGAAGAGTGAAAAATCTGGCTAAAAACACAGCATTTAAAAAATGAAGATCATGGCATCTAGTCCCATCACCTCATGGCAAACAGATGGGGAAAAAAATGGAAACAGCGATAGATTTTATTTTCTTGGGCTCCAAAATCACTGTGGACAGTGACTGCAGCCATGAAATTAAAAGATGATTGCTCCTTGGAAGAAAAGCTGTAATAAACCTAGACAGTGATATTAAAAAGCAGAGACATCACTTTGCCAACAAAAGTCAGTCTAGTCAAAGCTATGGTTTTTCCAGTAGTCATGTACGGTTGAGAGTGTCGGACCATAAAGGAGGCTGAAGGCCAAAGAACTGATGCTTTCAAACTGCGGTGCTGCAGAAGACTCTTGAGAGTCTCTTGAATGGCAAGGAGATCAAACCAGTCAATCCTAAAGGAAATCAGTCCTGAATATTCATAGGAAGGACTGATGCTGAAGTTAAAGCTCTAATACATTGGGCACCTGATGCAAAGAGCCAACTCATCGGAAAAGACCCTGATCCTGGGAAAGATTGAGGGCAGGAGGAGAAGCAGGCAGCAGAGGATGAGATGGTTGGATGGCATCATTGACTCAATGGACATGAGTTTGAGCAAACTCCAGGAGATAATGAAGGCTGTGGAGGCTTGGCTTGCTGCAGTCCATGGGGTCACAAGGAGTCAGATACGACTGAACAGTGACACTGACATTTCAGAGGGCAGTCTGCTTTACTCTGTCTACTTATTCAAATGTTACTCTTATCCAGAAACATCACTACAGATGCACCAGAAATAATGTTTAACCAAATATCTGGGCCCTCTGTGGCTTAGCCAAGTTGAAATATAAAATTAGCCATCACATTATGTAATTTTAAGCTAGGTACTTAAATCTCTTACATGTTCTGTCCTTTTTTACTTCCTACATTGTCAGGTGTCTCCTTTATCCTTTGTGCATTTTTTATTTCTCCTCCACCTAGTATCAGCTTTGTACTTCTTTCAGTGTTGTTAGTATTTTATTCTTCCTTGCAATCAAGTCTTTTTTTTTAATTGTGCAGAGTTTAATTTTAAAAATTGAAAACCGATAAATGGTTTCTGTTCTTATGACTGTGTAAATAGCATTCAAATCTTAGAATTACTAATCCATGTTTGCAACACTTGTGCCTCTTGAATGAGGACATCCTTAGTGTCAAGGTGAAATGGATTCTTTTTCACTATATACCGTCAATGCTTTAAAACATGCCATATTTTTGTTGGTTCATTCAGACTAAGACCATCTTGTGGATATTTTTCTTTTTTTTTGGCCTCCAAGCTTTTTTAATAAGAAATTTTTCTATTATCTTGGTCTGTTTCAGTGTCTAAGGTCTGGATTGTGCCAGTGAATGGATAATCTGGAGATGTCCCCACCCTCTATTTTCATAGAAGAATAGTACATTACACTCCAAGTGGCCCCCAGCCTCACTACTGTCATCAATAGGGCTTCAAAAGGGGATCTCTTTATGGCGTTTAATTCATGTCAGTGGTATAAACACCTTGCTTTCAGGTTGAATTCAGCAGATTTTGTTAGTAACTTTTCTTAAAGGTTACTGTTGAGCTTTTGCTTCATGTAAACCAGGACTAAAAACACCTCATGGGGCCACTACAAGTAAGCGAACTAAAAAGGAACTGTACATGTTTAATTAAATCTAAGACTATGAAATATATCATGTAAGTTTGTTAAAATGTGAAAAATAGCAGTTAACTTCTACATGCCAGTTTCTGGAAAACTGTTTATCTTAAAATCAACAAGACATGTATGTAAAAACATTAACATTAATACCCCCCAGTGTCCCAACTATAGTTGGGATAGTCATTCTCAAGCCAGGTTGCACTTCAAAAACACCTTAGAACACCTGCCTAGTTCCTGTGCAAATATTCAGAAACTCCAGGGACTGGGGAGAAGAGGTCCAAGCACAGTACTTAGGAAACTCTCCAGATGATCCTATAACTGGAAACTGCTTAAAGATATGCAAGCCTTTATGTTGGAACTTGAAAAGGAAAATCAAGATGTGAAGGCAGTTCTATAATTTTATTCAACAATCACAGTTAATTCTTTTCCACATTAACTGTCTATGGATTTTTAAAAGTGGTGACAGACAGGTATGTAGGTAACCAATGTATAAAGCTTGTTTGGTCAGTCTTCATCCTCATTACTTTTTCTGGAGGACCACATGTGGTTACAGTATGGGACATTCCTTATTCCTTTGGCCCAGTAGAGCTTGCTATCAATGTGCACATCTGGAGTTCCTATCTCCTTTATGGCAAATTTCTGGATTCCTTTATGTGCCCAAGGGGCCTGCTTCTTGAACCCCACTCCATGGATGCACATGTGAACTTTGGTTGTATATTCTCTAGTCACCACCTTGTTGATGGAGGACCAGCTTCTTCTTTTCACCACCCTCCTCTGCAGGAGCCATCTTGCGGGGCCCTGGTTGGGCCCAGTGATTTTCCATCTTATGGATATATTTTTTAAAATTTTCTTTGATTTTCTAACTGCTCTTTGTTTCCTTGCACTCTTTTAATGTTCTCAGATCATGCTATCTATGAAGTCATCTTCTTTTCCTCCTAGAGTTGTCTCATTTCTTCTCTTCTCCTGCCCCAGTTTATTACACTGATGATGATAGTCCTGCTTCTTAGCTTTCATCATGAAGATTTCCTTCGCTGCTGCCCTGATTTGATCCCATGTTTCATGGTAACATGACTACCTGGAAAGATAGGGAGTGTCTAAGATCATGGGCCCTAGAGTCAGACAGATTGCCCAGGCTTAGATCTTAGTTCTACAACTTACCAATAACATAGGTTAACTTATCTGGCTCCTTTATAACTCAATCTCTTATTCTATAAGGTAGTAATAGTATATTCTTCACAGGATTGTCGTGTGGTTAAATGGAATAATACATGAGCAAGACTCACCACAGTGCCTGGCATAAAATAAGCACTTAGTAAATGTTAGCTATTATTAATTATCTTATTTATTTATTTCTCTTCTCTTCTATCTTTTGCTAGAGTACATCCTCAGTTGACTTCCTAATCATGAGTGAATACAAATATTCTGAGGTTTTGTGAATCTGAAATATCTTTATTCTGCTCTCACACTTAATTGACAGTTTTGACAAGTTTAGAATTCTAGGTTGTGATGACTCATTGCCTACATAACCCCAGAGTTTAACACCGTTGAAACTATCATATCTACTTTCTACAGTATTTCTGACTCATATTGTCACTTTTACCTTATTTTATTCTTTTGAAATGATTTACTAGGTTCAACTCACACTCAAAGCAAGGGGAAATAGGCCCCACTCTTGGAGAACCTAAGAGAACATGTGAACATATTTTAAGCCAAGTGCTTATTTTATGCCAGGCACTGTGGTGAGTCTTGTTCATGTATCATTCCGTTTAACCACACGACAATCCTATGAAGAATATACTATTACTACCTTATAGAATAAGAGATTGAGTTATAAAGGAGCAAATAAGTTACCTATGTTATTGGTAGCCAATAGCTAGTCTGCCTTCTGGTACAAAATTATTTGCATTCATCTGACATGCAAAATATCCTCAGCTCATAATGAGCATCCTCAAAGTTCCAGACCTTTATAACATCAGCTCAGTGTCCAGGATGCTTCATCTAAATTAGGTCCAGGTATGAATGAGGCTCCTCAGGTGCATTTTTTTTTAACCTAAAAAAAATTTTTTTTTTGACCCTGCTGCAGTGCATGTGGGATCTTAGTTCCCAGACCAGGGATCAAATCCACACTCCCTGCACTGGAAGGGCCAAGTCTTAACCACTGGACCACCAGGGAAGTTCCATCAGGGGCAATTTCTTAAGCATAGGTCCTTGAGTACACTTCCTCTCAATCCAAATACTGCAACTTAAAGGTACAACCAACACAGGCATAGACTAATCAGAATAGTCATTGCTTTTCAAAAGGAAGCGAAGAGGTACTCAAAGGTCACTGATCCATAGCAAATCTGAAATTCAGCTGGACACAGGTTGACTCTTCCTTCATTGGAATGCAAAGCCTGAGAATCCTTTTCCATAGCTCCAGCTCTACCCTCTGGGCTATTGACTTCATCCTTGGAGTCATTTTTCCTTTTTTGTGGAGGATAGCCTATATCTGCAGCTGCATAGCTGTCTCAGTCTACTAATTGTAGTAATTTGTGGCTGCAAAGCACTCTTTCACTGTGCTGTCTCCATGCTTTTAAGCAAGCTCTTCTCTATGCTGGGCTTCTGCTAAGACTCATGAGTAACAACATTCTTCTCCACTACCAGTTATATAGTAACATACAGTTTACTTTGCTTTATGAAAGTATGCTTATATTGCAGAATATTTGGATTCTCTAAGACTCTAATTCCTTTAGGAGACTTTCCTGACATCTTTTCTCAAATGTCATCTGTTCAATTCTGTTCTTAATAATTTTGTCTTTGATAAGGGCTGTATCATTAGTGTTATCTGTACTAATAAAATATGAAACTATATTTCAGTGGTATTCACTAAAATGCAAGTAGTATCAGTCAGAAGTGCATTCAGCTACAAAGAAACAGAAAGCCTGCCACCAGCGACTGAAACAAAGAGAGGGATGTTCTTGGCACACTTGGGTTTGTCTGCTTCTCTCCATTTTCCTCATCTCCCAGCCCCAGCAGCAGTGAGAATCTGATTAGTCTGTAGGTCTCTAGCAGGTATGAATATAGACTGCCTCACTGGATAACCTTTGTGCTGTGCTATGACTAGAATAAGAGGGTTAGTTCTGACAGAAGCATCTGGTTTGTGGAGCCATAGAGCAGTGTCTGTGCACCTCTTTTGAAAGGGGCAGGATACATTTCAAGCACTCAGGGGCTTAACTGCTCCTCGAAGGCTGATGTGTTTTTGGTCATCTTCATCCATTTACCAAACTAACATAAATTTTATCGTAAAGAAAGTGGGGTTTGTGTGTCCTTTGCAGATTGGAATTCTTGTCCTAGTTTTGAATATTTTTCCAATAATTTGTGGATTTCCTAAAAATATTAGGAGTCGGACCTTAGAATCTCAGCACTTTGTAGTTCTGATGCTGGTGGGAGTGGGAGGGTCAGATCGTACTCTGAGAAACTCTGCCTTAGAAAGTTGTATCCCTTTAGATTTTCAAAGCACTGTATGCAACCTGGTTAGCAAAGCTCTGGAAAGTGTTTATAAGCATAAATTTAGTGCTTTTTTTGAGATCTGAATCTTAGTCTCCACCTTTTCATTACCTCTCAATGTTTTTTCCCTTCAGATCTTTACTTCCTTTGCATTATTCCATTAGGCATTTGACCAAACTTATCAAATAAAGTTTTCCTTAAATTGAATATGAACATTTGGAAGAGCACTGACATGTTCAGTATCCAAATATTTTATGATCTCTGGTAGGAGTTGCTTCTCTCTGGGGAAGATGAATAAATAAACTAATGTCTTTTTCTGGTCCCAAGTGAAAATATCTTCTTTATTGATGAGCAAATAAATGTGCATTGAAACATGCTAGATACTACAGGGAGGAACAAGAAGATTAGGTATATAAATTATATTCCATTTGTATCATAAAAAAAGAGATAAACTATTTTTACTTGATTAGTGAGGATAAGATGTGCTTTAAGAATAAAAGGGAAGACAGACATAAGATCAGATAAAAGTTAAACAATAAAATATTTTTCCCCTTAGGGCAGGTAGGAATTATTAGATATACCATAAGCTGTAAGTTTTATACTAAAAATGTTGCTGCTAATAAGATTATATGAGTTATTTTTAAAAATTTTGTGTAGTGCTGTTATTCCTTTGTTCCTCAAACCTGAAAACATATCTTCTTTCTGCTTTTAACATGAAATTAAAAGATATTTCCCCTCTATATTTCCTTCTTGCCATCTTAAAGCTGAGCTTTAAAAAAAAAGCCTTTGTGTATTAATTCTCTTTCCATCCTTTGTACAAAACCAAAGAGATTGGGAATAATGTTTACTATTGTTAACCCAAGCCCAGTGAACTTAAATCATCATAAAAGGACAAGACTTTGAGTCATCTCTTAGAGTTCCATTTGTAGCCCTTGGGCAAAATTCTGTTGAAATCACCCATACATAGTGGAGACCCTGTCTCTGTAAGAAACTGTCTGATTTGACCTCAGATATTGCTTTTTCTAGAACCCTAGGAGTTTAGAGGGTGGGAGGATTGGTGGAGGGAGATTGAGTCTTTGCAGAATACTCTCTCCTGGTTTACTTGAAGCCAGCTGAACTGAGGGAATTTCTATTAATAGCTTGGAACGGCTTGGATCAGCAGGACTAGGCCCTCAGTGGTTGTGGAATTAATGAAAAATACACCCATGAGAACCCATGTAAAGGGTACCTCCAGAAGTCTAAAAGGGACTTGTTCTTTTATTATTATTATTATTAAGTAAATAGTCTTGGAGGATATTTACTTCAGCCTTGTATATTGAGTACTTGTTTACACCAATAATGTAATGACCTCCTTGCTAGGTCTCTCTCTCCACTTCCGGACCACGAATTCCTCATTGGCAGGGCTCCTCTTTTTATCATTACAGTCAGTCAGTCAGTTCAGTTGCTCAGTCATATCTGACTCTTTGCGACCCCGTGAACCGCAGCACACCAGGCCTCTCTGTCCATTACCAACTCCCGGACAACACCCAAACCCATGTCCATCGTGTTGGTGATGCCATCCAACCATTTCATCCTCTGTCATCTCCTTCTCCTCCTGCCCTCAATCTTTCCCAACATCAGGGTCTTTTCAAATGAGTCAGTTCTTCGCATCAGGTGGCCAAAGTATTGGAGTTTCAGCTTCAATATCAGTCCTTCCAATGAACACCCAGGACTGATCTCCTTTAGAATTGACTGGTTGGATCTCCTTGCAGTCCAAGGGACTCTCAAGAGTCTTCTCCAACACCACAGATCAAAAGCATCAATTCTTCAGGGCTCAGCTTTCCTTATAGTCCAACTCTCACATCCATACATGACCACTGGAAAAACCATAGCCTTGACTAGACGGACCTTTGTTGGCAAAGTAATGTCTCTGCTTTTGAATATGCTATCTAGGTTGGTCATAACTTTCTTTCCAAGGAGTAAGCGTCTTTTCATTTCATGGCTGAATCACCATCTGCATTGATTTGGAGCCCAGAAAGTCAGCCACTCTTTCCACAGTTTCCCCATCTATTTGCCATGAAGTGATGGGACCAGATGCCATGATCTTCGTTTTCTGAATGTTGAGCTTTAAGCCAACTTTTTCACTCTCCTCTTTCACTTTCATCAAGACGCTCTTTAGTTCTTCTTCACTTTCTTCCATAAGCGTGGTGTCATCTGCATATCTGAGGTTATTGATATTTCTCCTGGCAATCTTGATTCCAGCTTGAGCTTCCTCCAGCACAGCATTTCTCATGATGTACTCTGAATATAAGTTAAATAAGCAGAGTGACAATATACAGCCTTGATGTATTCCTTTTCCTGTTTGGAACCAGTCTGTTGTTCCATGTCCAGTTCTAACTATTGTTTCCTGACTTGCATACAGGTTTCTCAAGAGGCAGGTCAGGTGGTCTGGTTTTCCCATCTCTTTCAGAATTTTCCACAGTTTATTGTGATCCACACAGTCAAAGGCTTTGGCATAGTCAATAAAGCAGAAGTAGATGTTTTTCTGGAACTCTCTTCATTTTTCCATGATCCAGCGGATGTTGGCAATTTGATCTCTGGTTCCTCTGTCTTTTCTAAAACCAGCTTGAACATCTGGAAGTTCACGGTTCACGTACTGCTGAAGCCTGGCTTGGAGAATTTTGAGCATTACTTTACTAGCGTGTGAGATGAGAGCAATTGTGCAGTAGTTTGAGTATTCTCTGGCATTGCCTTTCTTTGGGATTGGAATGAAAACTGACCTTTTCCAGTCCTGTGGCCACTGCTGAGTTTTCCACATTTGCTGGCATATTGAGTGCAGCACCGTCACAGCATCATCTTTCAGGATTTGAAACAGCTCAACTGGAATTCCATCACCTTCACTAGCTTTGTTTGTAGTGATGCTTTCTAAGGCCCACTTGACTTCACATTCCAGGATGTCTGGCTCTAGGTGAGTGACCACACCATCATGATTATCTGGGTTGTGAAGATCTTTTTTGTACAGTTTTTCTGTGTATTCTTGCCACCTCTGCTTAATAGCTTCTGCTTCTGTTAGGTCCCTACCATTTCTGTCCTTTATCGAGCCCATCTTTGCATGAAATGTTCCCTTGGTATCTCTAATTTTCTTGAAGAGATCTCTAGTCTTTCCCATTCTATTGTTTTCCTCTATTTCTTTGCATTGATTGCTGAGGAAGGCTTTCTTATCTCTCCTTGCTATTCTTTGGAACTCTGCATTCAGATGCTTATATCTTTCCTTTTCTCCTTTGCTTTTTGCTTCTCTTCTTTTCACAGCTATTTGTAAGGCCTCCCCAGACAGCCATTTTGTTTTTTGCATTTATTTTTCTTGAGGATGGTCTTGAATGCTGTCTCCTGTTAATGTTATGAACCTCCATCCATAGTTCATCAGCTACTCTTTCTATCAGATCTATTCCCTTAAATCTATTTCTCACTTCCACTGTATAGTCATAAGGGATTTGATTTAGGTCATACCAGAATGGTCTAGTGGTTTTCTCCACTTTCTTGAATTTCAGTCTGTATTTGGCAATAAGGAGTTCATGACCTGAGCCACAGTCAGCTCCCATTCTTGTTTTTGCTGACTGTATAGAGCTTCTCCATCTTTGGCTGCAAAGAATATAATCAATCTGATTTTGGTGTCAACCTGACAAAATGTGGTCCACTGGAGAAAGGAATGGCAAACCACTTCAGTATTCTTGCCTTGAGAACCCCATGAACAGTATGAAAAGGCAAAATGATAGGACACTGAAAGATGAACTCCCCAGGTCAGTAGATGCCCAATATGGTACTGTAGATCAGTGGAGAAATAACTCCAGAAAGAATGAAGGGATGGAGCCAAAGCAAAAACAACACCCAGTTGTGAATGAGATTGGTGATGGAAGCAGGGTTCAATGCTGTAAAGAGCAATATAGCATAGGAAACTGGAATGTCAGGTCCATGAATCCAGGCAAATTGGAAGTGGTCAAAAAGAGATGGCAAGAGTGAACATCGACATTCTAGGAATCAGTGAACTAAGATGGACTGGAATGGGTGAATTTAACTCAGATGACCATTATATCTACTACTGTGGGCAGGAATCCCTTAGAAGAATTGGAGTAGCCATTATGGTCAACAAAAGAGTCCGAAATGCAGTACTTGGATGCAATCTCAAAAACAACAGAATGATCTCTGTTCATTTCCAAGGCAAACCATTCAATATCATGGTAATCCAAATCTATGCCCCAACCAGCAATACTGAAGAAGCTGAAATTGAACGGTTCTATGAAGACCTACAAGACTTTCTAGAACTAACACCCAAAAAAGATGTCCTTTTCATTACAGGGGACTGGAATGCAAAAGTAGGAAGTCAAGAGCTACCTGGAGTAACAGGCAAATTTGGCCTTGGAGTACAGAATGAAGCAGGGCAAAGGCTAATAGCGTTCTGCCAAGAGAACGCACTGGTCATAGCAAACACCCTCTTCCAACAACACAAGAGAAGACTCTACACTTGGACATCATTACAGTAGCCCCGGTTACGTATTCAGGAGATACTGAATGAATGCATTGTGATTCTGGAGTTGATGAACTGAGAACACAGACTACCAAATTTTACAGAAAAACTACGCATTGATTCAGTTCATTTTTAACAGAAGCCATCTGTGATGGAAATATGTCTATATATACCATATATAGAGAGAGACAATATATGTAGACATACAAGATGCATAAGTATATATGTGTCTGTGTGTATTTTCTTTACAGAAACCTATGTAATAAACTTTGGATGAATTCCTAGAATTTTGTGATCAAATGAATTGGCTGAAAACTTTGATCTCTCTTATGATCTTACTTGCAGCCCAATACTACCTAGTAATCACCATAAAGGCAGCATAGTGTAGTGGATAAGAGGGTGGCCTCTGGAACCAGGCTGCCAGAGTTCCAGAATCCTACCTTCCCTTCTGACCAGGAGCGTACCTTTGGGCAAACTCCTTAATCTCTCTGTTCCTCAGCTGTAAAAGCAGATGCAATATAGCACCTACTTCATAGAGCTCTTAAAAGAATTAAGTGAGGAGACACAGGTAAAACGCTGCATTGTGCCTGCAACTTGGCTAGGTTTGAGTTAATAGATGTCAGATTTTATTAGTACTAAAGTATAAAACAAAGTCAGAGTTAGCTCATTTGAAAGTTTCATATTGGCGTGTGTCAAAAGCAAAGAACAGCTGCAGTACATAAAACAGCATGTGAGAGTCAAACTTATTTGGGAGAAGGAGGTCAGATTCACTAAGAGTACTAAAAGTACAAAGCTAGGAAAAATGGTCAGAGGAAGAGAGGATACTAGAAGGAACAAATTAACTTTGATTGAATTCCTCCCAGGAATTATTTACAAAATCGAATGACTAATTTGCAATATTTACTGTTGCAAAAACTGTTGCAAAGACTGTTCAATGCATTTTATGCTTGTTTTCTTTTTCAAGCAAACATAACACTCCTATGAGATAGTTATCATCATTAAAGATGAATAAACTAAAGCTTAGAAAGGTTAAGAAATTTGCCAAATATCACACATCACTGTGACAGAGCCAAGATTTGAACCTACACCTTTTGAGTTTAGCTTTCTCCACTCATCTTTATAAACATATTTGGAGGGAGTTAAATAATTTAGTCACCCTTAGAGGAATCAACTATAGACTGACATCTCAAGGTGGAAAAAACTCAATTTCAAAACCCTGTTTTGTTCACCTTTGTATTTCTCCTGGTGTAGAACAGAGATGCTCAGTGTTTGCGCAATGGATAAGTTAGGAACGAATGAACCAAAGCCTGAATTCCTTACTCCTATGATTAGATTGTCTTGTTTGGCTGAGGATCTCAGGGCAATCTGGCTGACATGAAAGGCATTTTGTATGTGCCTCCTCTCTAAATGTCATAAGCAAGTGAAAGAGGTTATTTAATACCTCTTAAATGATTTGTAAGCCAGTAAAAAAAAAAAAAAAAAAAACCCACAGACTTCATGAATGTAACCACAAGGAGTCCTATAGAGTTTTAAACCCTTCCTCCTCCACCCCTCCCCAAGTTGTTGTGATCCTAGCGCCTCTCTGTATTAGAATCCTGCAGGCCCACTGCAGACACCTCTTCCAGTTTATGGTGGAAGCAGCTCTATTGGACTACTACCACATGACAATGTGGGTGGGATTGCAAGTATCTTCAAATTCCCTTTTATCTCCTAAACACCTTCATAAGGTTTAAATCCGAGGTTTTACTTACACTGCAGAGCTGACAAAACAAGACAAAATGGAATAATGGACAGAATTGGATACACAGAAATAAGGACAAGGTATATGGGAGTAAGTAGAGGAGATAAAAAAGGGTGAGCAGGCACCCAGAGTCTTCAAATGGAAGTTCAAATTCTAGCAAAGATGGGGAATTGATCCTTGCTTCTTTCTTATACCAGAACTCCTGGTAGTCATGCACTATCTACTTCCCAGCTGAAGGATGGATCAGCTGCTCCTGCATCACGTGGGAAAACACCACCAAGCAAACATGCTCATTCTCTTGCCCTGTAATGCTTACCCTCTGGCTGTTATTGCTAAAAGGACCTGTTTTTCTCATACTAAAACAGGTGGGTGGACCTCTGCTGAACTGGGATTCCTTGCTTCTTCTCTGTTCATTGTCCACCCATGGGTTTATTCAGACATTCAACAAAATATTATCAAGGACCTCTTTGTGCCAGGATCTGTCCTAGAGGTAAACCTTGCCCCCCAGGCACTGATAGGCTGGTGGGCAGTTCTCCTGATCTGTGCTTGCAGCAACTATATAGGTGAGGGCCCTCTGTAGCTTTCTTTTTCATTGTTATCTGGCAGGGATCTGCCTGCTGCTTTTCTTTGTACAGGGTGTAATTCAGCACTTTGGGGATATGACTATTATAGTGAAGGGACTCCTGGATGTGTCTATTAATTTGGTGAATTGCAAGCATTTTTTTCAGAAGCTATTTTACTTTTGAGCAAGTTTTTTTTTTTTTTTTTAATCCCATAAACTCATTCTGACTCAAGCCAATGTCTGGGGGAGGGCTGGAGCCCGAGTGGGGCCCACTTAACTCTGCCCCCACACTCCCTGGTGTTGGGTTAGATATTTTAAACAAGGCAAAACAAACCAGAAGGAGCTCATCAAAAGTCCTAAGCAAATGACAAACATTCTGTGGCTTTTTTGTGGAAGCATTTGGCCAAGGGACACAGTTGTTGGATGAGTCCCCATGCTGGAGGGCTCTTTATTCTGCTTAAAGGGCAGGCACCCTGGACCCTTGAAAGTTGCGACTCAGAGCAAGTTCTGAAAACAGCCTTGCCCAGCCCATCCATTTTCCTGTTTCAGCCCAAAGAGCCATAGTGCCTGCCCAGCCTTGCTCAGCTAATGAGTAGGGTACAGCTGGGATGAGAATCATCATAGTCTGTTCTCAGTCCAGCGTCTTTTTCTGCCAGTCCATTTGCCTGACTTAGCCCTTCTTGGACTTTTATTGTGTATTGCTGTAAAAATCAAATACTAGGTAGGTTTCTCAGGTAGCTGGAGCTGGGGGAAGGAGCTGTGTCAGCGGGTTGGGTGAGAGGCAGGGAGACCTGGAAGGAGAAGATGCTAAAAGATGAGGAGCATGGATGGGGGCCTGTACTCTGCTTCTTTCCGTTTTGTGCCAGGCTGATCTCAATGAGGATGTCTGGGCAGCCTGCTCCTGAGTGCAGGTGGAGTTTCATGCACTGGTGATGGCCTAGGGTAGGTTCCTGGCAGTCTGTGGGAAATAAGGATGTGTGTGTGTGTGTGTGTATGTGTGTATCTGAGAGAAGTGAAGAGGATCACAGTGCAAGGATGTAATATTTATTCTAGTTGCCTGTTCAAGTCATTTTCAAATGTTTCAAATTTTAAGCATTTTTCTTTAAATAAGTTTTAAATACTAACAATAGTAAATAACAGTAGAAATTGACATTCATTTCTACTAAAAATTTCTTCTAAATATATATACATATTTTAATTTTAGAAGTTGAATTTGGTGTCCTCTGAATCCTAGATGATATAATGAAATATTAAAAATTGTTTGGAATAGGAGACTGGGATTGACATATATACATTACTATGTGTAAAATAGATAACTAACAAGAACCTATAGCACAGTCTAGCACTGAGCACTCTACTCCGTGCTCTATGGTGACTTAAATGGGAGGGAAATTCAAAAAGAAGGGATATATTTATTCATATATTTATGATTTGCTTTGCTGGACAGCAGAAACTAACAGAACATTGTGAAGTAACTCTACTCCAATAAAAACTGAAAAAAAAAAAAGACAAAAAACTAATCCACCAAAAATAGTAAAAGTTTTAATTTATTCAGTTCACCTGGAAAAAAAATTATCTAACCATTTTTGAAAATATAGAAAATCTATGGTTATGTTGAATAATAACAAAATATATTTTTTCATAAAATATTATATAATCTGCATATAATTATTAGGTTAATAAATAAACTTCACCTGTAAGTTTAAAAAAATGGTTTGGAATGAAACCTTTATTGATGTGATTTTGGATTCATTTCACAGGTCAAACACTCTGGCAGGAGACATTTGCAATGTACAGTCAAGTGAATTATCCCAGCCAACGTGGAACAGAGAGCAAGGCAGGATGTGGTGAGTACAGAGTGTAAGGTTTAGAAGCTGAATTCACAGTTAGCACAACTACCAACCCACTGTGAAGATTTGGGCAAATCAAGGTTCTTTCTATTCTGAAGTTTCATGATACAAGTTCTACATGAATTCTGTACAATCAAAATTCATGCCTGCATGAATAATTCAGAAAAGAGGGTTTCAGATGGAGCTATTCAGACAGGAACTGTTCATCTTTCAAGTCAGTGATGGAAAATGATTAGAACTCCAGAATCATATGTCTGAGGTTCAGAAATTTTATTCATTCTTCATGAGGACATTTTTTTACTGGATTTAATGTAGCTCAGGTTTAGTTCCTTGGACAGGTTTAGGTCCTTGGACAGCTAGGAGATTCAGCCAGTCCATCCTAAAGGAAATCAGTCCTGAATATTCTTTGGAAAGACTGATGCTGAAGCTGAAACTCCAATACTTTGGCCACCTGATGCAAATAACTGACTCATTGAAAAAGACCCTGATGCTGGGAAAGATTGTAGGCAGAAGGAGAAGGGGATGATAGATGATGAGATGGTTGGATGGCATCACCAATTCAATGGACATGAATTTGAGTGAACTCCGGGACCTAGTGATGGACAGGGAGGCCCGGTGTGCTGCAGTCCATGGGGTCACAAAAAGTTGGACATGACTGAGTGACTGAACTGAACTGAGCTTTAGTTCTTTTATTTTTGTCCTTTTTGAGCTAAAATTTTAGTTATCTTAGTTATGTTTATCTTAGTTATAGTAGAGCTAATGTTTGAATAGAGAGACATCATTAGAAAATTAATAAGGTTTTTCCGTTTCCATTGTAAAGTATAGTCATTGATTCATATATAATATGCCTTGATTATAGTGACCAACACATGAAAGAATATCAAGCCTAGGATTCTATTTTGGAATACAGGGTTTGTTACATTGAAAGATTATTATGAAAATTCCAACATTTTTACTCCTGATGGTTAAAAGGAGACATAATTGAAATAAATTATTGCTCTTGAAAATTTAAGTGTAAATCAGATTCTAACAAATTATTCCGCTAGTTGTTCTTCATTATGCAAAGTATTATAGATGGAAAAATGAATCCTCTTTCTTGAGAAAAAAATTTATTCAAGAGCTCTTTGATTATAAAGAACCCCTGGAAATTTCACTGAAAATCCTCTGTTCTGTAGATTTGTTTATTTTCTCACTACCTCGTAGACATTTTTTTCACGTTTTAGTTTGATGTTCTAGATCTGAGAGTTAGGTTGTTGCCTCCTTAAAATACTTTGAGAAAGTCTTTTCTTGTACGATTGATCCGTGTTCAAAAAACAGATATTTTTAAGATTTCTATTATAAACCCACTGTTATGATGATTGATATGTTAAGCTGTGTTTACCTTTTCTAGAGAGTAAACTGGCAATAAATATCCAGAACCTTAAGCTGCTGCTTATGCCCTTTGGCTCAGTAATTTCATGTCTAGAGTTTTGTCCTAATGCCATAATTAGAAAGGTGAAATTGGTATACAGAGATACTTTTATAAAACTATATGTAAGAAAACTAGAAATAAGCAATGCTCAATAATGGGATGGTAATTGAACTACGATATACACACACACGGAGAAGGCAATGGCACCCCACTCCAGTACTCTTGCCTGGAAAATCCCATGGACAGAGGAGCCTGGTGGGCTGCAGTCCCCGAGGTCGCCAAGAGTCAGACACGACTGAGTGACTTCACTTTCACTTTTCACTTTCATGCATTGGAGAAGGAAATGGCAACCCACTCCAGTGTTCTTGCCTGGAGAATCCCAGGGACGGGGGAGCCTGGTGGGCTGCTGTCTATGGGGCCACACAGAGTCGGACATGACTGAAGCGGCTTAGCAGCAGCAGCAGTAGCAGACACACAAAATGAATTTTTTTTGTAGTCATTTAAGTCATACTGCCGTAGCATTTCTAGTGCTCTGATGTTAACCACAAAAGAGCAGCAGTATGTGAAGTTACATGGAAGACATATTCTGAAATTTTATTTTTTCAATCAAATACCTCAAACTATTTTGAAGTATAATTTACATACAGAGGGTTTTCCCTTGACAGGTACATATCTTGTTTCATTTTGACAAATGTACATATCATGTGATAACTACCACAATCAAGATATATACTACCACCCCCAAAAGCTTCTCTTGCCATTTTGTAGTCAAGCCTTTCCCTCTACTCCCCGTCCCTGCAAACTATAGTTTTGCATTTTCTAGAAACATCTAAATGGAGTCACGCAGGATGTTGCCTTTTGCATCTGCTTCTTTCACTTCTGAGATTCATCCGTATTGTGTGCTGTGCATCAGTGTTTTCACTTTTTCTTGTGGAGCATCATTACAATGTGTGGACACAGGGCTTGTTTCCAGTTTCCATTATGCATCATTTGTTCACAGGACATAATGTTTTTACTTCTCTTGGTTAAACGCTTTCAGAGAAGGATTACTGAGGTAAATGATGAATGTATGCTTAAGAAGTTGCCAGTCTCTTTTTCAAAGTGTACCATCTCGCATTCCTACCAGCAGTGAGAATTCCAATTGCTTTGCATCTTCAAAGCCTACTGAAAAAATCCAGCCATTGTTATAGGTGTGCAGTGGTCACTCATTTTCCTGGTGACTGATGCCAAACTTCTTTTCATGTGCATATAAAGCCATCCATATACCTTCTCTGCTGCTGCTGCTGGTAAGTCGCTTCAGTCGTGTCCGACTCTGTGCGACCCCATAGACGGCAGCCCACCAGGCTCCCCCGTCCCTGGGATTCTCCAGGCAAGAACACTGGAGTGGGTTGTTATTTCCTTCTCTAGTGAAATTTAAATCTTTGAAATCTATTTAAATCTTTTAAAATTAGCGTTTGCTTATGATTGAGTTTTGAGAATTCTTTATACAAGTTGTATACAATTCCTTTGTCAGATATGTGATTTGAAAATATTTTTACCAGTTTATAGTTTATCTTTTCATTTGCATAATTGCGTCTTTTAAAGAACCAAAGTTAAAAATGTATCAACTTGGCTATTTTAAACTTTATGTTCCATCTTTTGTTAGAGTAAAATTTTAGTTGAGAATAGTTTTAGATTTACATAAAAAATTACAAAAATAGCACAGAGAGCTCCCATAAACCCAACACCCAACTTTCCCTCTTATCAATATTTATATGACTTATTTGACACAACCAATGAATATGGCTTATTTTTTTGTGTGACCCATCTGGGAAGTCTTTGCCTGTCTCAAAGTCACAATGATTTCTATGGTTTTTATTTAGAAATTTTATAGTTTTAGTGTTTTGGTTTAGGTCTATGATACATTTTGAATTAATTTTTGTGTATGACCTGAAGGAATATTGAGGTTCATTTTTTTCTATTAGGAATTCAGTTGTCAAAGCACTATTTGCTTAATATAACTTTTATCTTAAAAATAAACATATAGCATGTATAGAAAAATATATGTACACATATGTATGTACATAGACATATATATCACTGAAGGATATGCTTGAATAGTGGTTTCATTTCATTTTTTACCTCAGTTGTTTTCTATATGTCTCTACAATTAGCATGGGTAAGCAGAAGTTTTGAGTGAGCAGATGAAGTATGGGGGAGGGTGATAGTTACGATAAAAGCAGTAGAAGCAGAGACTGAGAGAAGCTGGCCTCTGAAGGAGGGAAGCAGGTCATGTCGTTGAGAAGGTGATGAATACTCAGTCACGCATTTGTTGGTTTCTTAACTACCCTGCAGAGCCTGCAAGGCCTGCCTCTGCCATGGTTCCTCTTTTGCTCTGTGGTCTAGTCAGTCCAGTGGCTGAAAATCCTGTGACTTGCACTCCCACCATTATTATAAATATTATTTATAATAATAGTAAAGAATAATATTTATTATCATTATTACAAATACCCACTACTTAACTTGAGTGGCTGTCTGTTTTTGGCAATCTAAAGGAAACTTACCAGCCAACACAGGCACATAGGAAACCAGCAGCTCTTTCTGGGGTGAGGATGAATGACTAAAGGAAAACACGTGTTCCCCCCAAAGAAAGAAAGAAACAAACCAAAGGAGTGTGACCTCCATTGTGAAATTAGAGCTTTGCTTTTATTATAACATTATATATCTTTTTCAATATGTTCCTGAGATCAAGGGATAACATGTTAATATATTAACCACTGATTTTTTTTTTTTTACTCTATTTTACTTTACAATACTGTATTGGTTTTGCCATACATTGACATGAATCCACCACGGGTGTACATGCGATCCCAAACAATAACCACTTATTTTTTAAAATTTATTTTTCATATTGTTCTAGCCCAGAAACCAGAATTCTGGAAACAAGTAAATTCTGCTTGGAGATGGAGACAGAGGGTTGCAAACGTTAACAGAACATTTCTGAACGTTGGCCAAGACTTGTACTTGTGACATTGGTTATAAGAGACAGCAGATGGGTCTGCATACCTGAGACATAGCATGTCATGGTTAAGATCATGGGCTGGTCTGAGGGCCATCTCTGCGGCTTTCTTAGCTGTGTGACCTTGAGAGCAGGTTCCAAAGCTTCCTAAAGCCTCAGCTCCTCCCTGGGCACACAGGGGCGATTGGGAGGCAACTCTCAGGTAGTGTGCCTGGCACAGAGGAAGTGTCACTCAGTTCCTTGCTCCCTAATTGTCCCCAGCACTCATGCCAGGCGCCCAGAGGCCTTATGCGCATGACTGAATTTTGAGGCTAATTGTTCACTTTGCAATGAAAGCTTCCCATTTCACTGAGCTCCTTAACCACCCCATCTGTTTAACCATCTCTGTCTCCCTGTGTGGGTTGCCTCCTCATTTTTAAGATGCTTAATTATTAGGTATGGGTGATAGAATGATCAGTACCACATGAGCATCAGTTATTAGCAATAAATGTGCCTCCTCTGAGTAGCTATGGCATATAAATTATTTCCACATAAAGGTAGTTTTCTGCAGTTCTGATTATACCTAAAATAATGCTAAATTTTACCCAGTGCATATTTACGGTTTTGTGGATTTTTGTTTTAAGATCATTCTTCTCAGGTTTATCTAGATGATCCAGGAACAACTGCAGTGACATAGGGGATAAAATTCTTTTGTTCTGGGTTGTGTTTTTTTTTCCTTTCAATTTTTAACTCCACTGCATTTTTGTAGCATCCCATTGGGAAGTTCTATTTCTTCTATTTTCTGGCTCATGTTTCCTAAATGGCCAGTTAATTGTCTAATAGACGCAATCTCTGGGAGGTTGTTGCTCTTTGGCAGGAATTATTGTTGTCATGCCAGGCCTCGCATGTTAATTCTTTCGCTGACTTTCCCTCCAGGTTCACAGGACAGAGGCAGCAGGCCAAAGAAGCTACTGAGCTGCAACAGCTAGAAATTCAATTCAACTCAGATTAGATTAGCACCTGGTAGAGGCAGTGGGCATAGCGGTTAGAGCGGGAGACCTGAAAATGAACCACAAACAAGAAAATGAACTGCATGTGAGAAAAAAAAAACCTGTTTCCAGCCCTATGATCAAACTTTCCTTATTTTTGCTATACCATGGTGTAAGTGTGTAAGATGCTACAGACACATATTCTTTTGGAGGCTTATTTTAATTTTCACATTGGATCACAGTGTTGGGAATACCATAGGGGATGGTATACACACCCTATGTAAAGAAAGGAGAGCTATTTAGATCTGATTTTTTTCTTTATACTGTTTTGCATCATAGAAATATCTCATAATTAATTAATTTTAAAATATATTTAAAGATTGCAATTGGGAGGAAATCTAGTCAAGACTCATTAGAGTAGTCCAGGAGAGGAGAAAGTACAGAGATTAGAGTGGAGGCAGGAAATGGAGAGATGAGGACAGACTTGGAGTTTTTAAAAAGTGCTCTTTGTTGTTTAATTCACAGACTATAAACATAACCACTTTTGGTGTATAGTGCTATGAGTTTTGGGCTTCCCAGGTGGCTCAGTGGTAAAGAATTCACCTGCAATGCAGGAGATGTGGGTTTGATCCCTGGATCAGGAAGATTCCCCTGGGAAAGGAAATGGCAACCCACTCAAGTATTTTTACCTGGCAAATCCCTTGGATAGAAGAGCTTGGTGACTACAGTCCATGCGGTCACAATTGAGTCAGACACAATAGTGACTAAACAACCTGAGTTTTAACAAACATACAGAGTCAAGTAAACACCTCCCCACCATCATGATGTAAACTAGTTCTATCACCCCTTCTCCCCCTAGAAATCCCTCATACTGTAGTCACTCTTCATCCACCTCTAAGCCCTAACAACCATTCATCTTCATACCCACTAGCTTTGCCTTTTCTACAGTATCAGAGAAGTGGAACCTTGGTGTAACTTTTTGAGGCTGGTTTCTTTCATTCAGCATAACACCTGTGAGAGATGGCCATGCTATTCATATATCAGTAGTTCTTTCTGCCTTTTCCAAGTAGAATTTCATTGTGTAGATACATCAGAGTTTGTTGAATCACTCATCTTCTGAAGAATATTTGTGTTATTACAAGCTTTTGTCAGTAATGAATAGAATTACTAGAGACAGTTATGCACAGGGTTTTCTGTGAATATAAGTTTTCATGTCTCTAGAATAAACATCTCGGTGTAGGATTAACAGGTCACATGACAAATGTATGTCTAGCTTTACGAGAAACTGCCAAACTGTTCTCCATAGTAGATGTATCTTTACATTTCCACTAGCAATCCATGAACATTGTGGTTGCTCTGCCTCCTTTCAAGTATTTGGCACTGTCTTAAAAAAAATCATTTTAGTAGGTGTGCAGTACTTCATTGCGCTTTTAATCTGCTTTCTTCTAAAGCCTAATGATGTTAAGCATCTCTCTATATACTTAAATATGTGATATTCAGGATATGAGACCTTTGTTGCATACATGATTTGCAAATATTTTCTCCTAGTCTGTAGCTTGTCTTTTTGTTCTCTCTGTGTCCCTGAGGCAACGAAAGTATTAATTTTGATGAAGTCCAATTTATTAAAGTCCAGTATTATTATTCAAATAAATCCAATTTTGATAAAGCTTATAATTTCAGACCTAAAATCGGTGCTCTTTGTGGGCATGCATTTGCTATTATATACTAGCATCAGAATGGTTTCGGGCTTGTTTATTGCTGCACAGGTTGTGTACTGCACAATTCTGGAGGGTATGATTTTTATGGACAACAATGCATAGCAACCCCAAGAGCTGTGAAGTGAGCAGATTCTACAGCCATACATTTATCTCTCTGGTGTCTTGTATACTGCCCAGATTGTAGTCATTGCTGTGGTTCCGTCATTTATTTGTTGTTATGTGGAATGCATATTGGAGCTGTATTTAAGAAGCTCCTCTATATGAATCATCTAAAGCTAACTTGTTCACACCAACTCTTCCTGTTCTTGGGGTTTTAGCAACATCATCCTTTTAGGATGGTTTCCTCAGCTGACTCCATCAATTCACATGGAAATTGGAAACTTCTTGCACTTAACCAGTTTTCATAGTCTAGACAGCCATGATTTTGAAGCTCACATCTAAACAAATGACTAGAAACCTAAACCTAAGATTGGTAGCAACATCTATGACCCAACTCTGGATCTGCCTTTAAAAAAAATATATGAAGCAATAGACTATAAAGACAGAAATACAATTTGCAGGTAGTATTTTGGCTATGAGTAATACATTATTAACTCCAAGTGGCTCTAACTAAACTGTGAGGTGGCACGTGACTTCCTTCTGATCATGCGAGCTAGCATTCAGTGGTTGAGATTTTTATATTCTGAATACTTGACTGGTTATACTTTCTTGCTCCCAGTTAAAGGTGGGATTACAAGCTATAAACTGGTCAACAGTGAATGTCAGAGCAGAACCAGGAAAATTTCAACAGAACAGAATTGTTCTCAGTGTGTTTTGTCATCAGTTTCATCAGTTAATACAGGCTTTAAAATGCTGCAATGTGAGCCAGGGATAGGGAAGGAGAAGCAGACATCCTATTTATGAGTGCTTCTTATTCAAAATCAGGTTGATTATGTTTTCATCTAGGTAAAGTGCAGACTCTGATTATATCTTGGGAATAAATGTAAGTTAAATGGGGAAATTGTTAAGAAGGATATCTTGGAAGGTGTGGACTTTGAAGGCTGGACGTTTGGGAGGAGTGGGTGTGTGTGTGGTCAGGTCACTCGGGATGGCTGTCTCTTGCTCTCTGTACATCCTCTGCTCAACCAGTCCCTGCTGCAGTTACACTATACTCACACGACTATCTAGTCCTCTTAATCATAGGCCTTAGTCGATAACTACCTACAAGCTTGCTTCCTCCCCCTGCCTCTGGTTTCCCTGGGAACTGACGAGCCAATGGGACATCAATTCCCCCTATAAATGGTAGCCTCCGTCTCCCCTGAATAGCAAAGATGGCCGCTGAGTCTTGCCCACTGTCTGCTGCACATGGTGGCCTGTTGCTCCAGTGCTTTGCTTCAGACTTATACGATTCCCTGCCCATTCAACCACTGGTGTCTCTCTCTGTTGCTGTCTCCAGGCTCTTTCTTCCCTCTGTGTCTGGGCAGTGTCAAGGCTTGCAGGACTGCAGGGTGCAGCCCAACAGTGTGTAATACTGCAGACAGGTAAAAAGATCAGCTAAGAAGGTATCACTGTTTGGAGGGTCCAAAGAAATGACTAGAAGAATAAGGGAAGGGAATAATTTATTTGAGGGACGCTTGATCCTCCTCTAAGAAGTGATGGAATTTAAAAAAAATTTTTTTTTAAGGTAGAACCAACGGGTGTTCTTTTGTAAGTAAGCCTGTGGAGAAGGGAATGGCTACTCACTCTGGTATTCTTGCCTGGGAAATCCCATGGACAGAGGAATCTGGTGGGCTACAGGCCACGGGGTCACAAAGAGTCAGACATGACTGAGTGACTAACCCTTTCATTTTCCATGAAAATATTAATATTATAGGGAAGGTGATCTTCCTTGTATGTTTTCCACCTGCCTGGCTTCTTCATAGTTATCTACAAAATGATTAAAAAAAACCATCCAGTTTTCCACCATTACATACAATGCTAGCTATAGGAGCTTTGGTTTGTTTTATAGATATATTTTTTTAAGTTGATTAAGTCTGCCTCTATCTCTAGTTTGCTGGTAGTTTTTTATTTCTTTATAAATAGGTGTTGGATTTTGCCAAATGCTATTTTTTTTACACCTATTGTTAAGATTGTATGATTTTTCTTTAGCCCTTAGATGTGATGGATTACATTAATTGATTTTCAAATTTTAAAGCAGTCTTACATACCTATAATAAACTGCACTGTATTATGGTGTATAATCTTTTTATATGCTGTTGTTTTGATTTGCTAACATTTTATTAATAATTTTTGTTTCTATGTAAATGAAAGATACTAGTCTGTAGCTTTCTTATAATTCTGTAGCTTTCCTTTCTTATAATGTCTGCATCTTATTTTATTATTAGCTGGTTTTATTAATGCTAACTTTATAGAATGAGTTAGGAACCCCTTTAAATGTTTCATAAAATTCACCAGTGAAATCATCTAGGCCTGTTACTTTCTTTTTTGGAAGGTTATTGATTCTTGATTAAATTTATGTAATAAGAACAGGCCTATCCAGGTAATCTATTTTCCCTTGTGTAAGTTTTAGTAGGAAATGTCTTTTAAGGATTGGCCCATTTCACTCATCTATCAAAGTTTTGGATATAGAGTTGTTCATAACCTTCTTCTATTATCCTGTTGATGTTCATGGACTCAGTAGCAATCCTTTCATTTGTGATATTAGCAATTTGTGCCTTTCCCCTGCCCCTCACCCCGGGTAGCCTGGCCAGAAGTTTATCAATTTTATTGATCTTTCCAAAGAACTAGTTTCTCCATTGATTTTTCTCTATTAGTTTCCTGGTTTTTAAAAAATTTCATTGATTTCTACTCTAATTTTTATTTCTTTTTTTTCTGCTTGATTGGCCTTCATTTGTACATTTTCCTCTAGTTTCCTAAGGTGGAAATTTAGGCTACAAATTTTAGATTTTCTTTTCTAGTATATGCATTCAATACTATAAAATTTACTCCAAGCAAAGGTTTCACTGCATCCCACACATTTTCATTTAGTTAAATACTTTAAAAATTTATCTCAAGACTTCTTTGACTCATGTGTTATTTAGAAGTATGATGTTTAATCTTCAAATATTTTGAGATTTTTCCAGCTATCTTTCTGATTTCTGGTTTAATTCTCATGTGGCCTAAGAGCATAGTATGATTTCTCTTCTTTTAAATGTGTAAAGATGTGTTTTATGGCTCAGGATGTTGCCTGTCTTTGTGAATGTTCTGTGTGAACATGGCTTATCCAACTGTTTTGGCTAAATTATTCTATAAATATCAGTTGGATCCAGTTGATTGGTGCTGCTGTTTGTTTAACTGTATCCTTACTGACTTTTCTGCCTTTTATCAGTTACCAAAAGAGGGGTGTTGAAGTCTCCAACTATAATAGTGAATTTTCCCTTCTTGCATTTCTGTTTTTTCCTCAATTATTTTGATGCTCCTTTTGGGGAAATAAATAAGTTATGGATTGTTATATCTTATTGGAGAATTTACACCTTTATCATTATATAATGCCCCTCTTTATCCTTCAGAGCTTTCCTTGTTCTTAGTAATATTTTTTAAGATATGACTCCTCAAGCGATGGAAACAAAAGCAAAAATAAACAAATAGAATTACATCAAGCTAAAAAAGCTTTTACACAGCAAAGGAAATTATCAGTAAAACAAAAACGCTGCCTACTGAATGGGAGAAGATATTTGTCAACAATATATCCAATAAAGGGTGAATATCCAAAATATGCATACAATTCAACATAAAAAAAAAATGACCTGATTAAAAAAAAAATGGGCAGAGAACTTAATAGACACTTTCCCAAGGAAGACATCTGAATGGCCAACCAGCATGTGAAAAGATGCTCAGCATGACTTATCCTTCAGTTCAGTTCAGTCCTCAGTCATGTCCGACTCTCTGCAACCCCATGAATTGCAGCACGCCAGGCCTCCCTGTCCATCACCAACTCCAAGAGTTCACTCAAACTAACCTCCATAGAGTCAATGATGCCATCCAGCCATCTCATCCTCTGTCGTCCCCTTTTCCTCCTGCCCCCAATCCCTCCCAGCATCAGAGTCTTTTCCAATGAGTCAACTCTTCGCATGAGGTGGCCAAAGTACTGGAGTTTGGGAAATGCAAAGCAAAACCACAATGAGATTTCACCTCACATCTGTCAGAATGGTTATTACCAAAAAAACAAGTAACAAGTGCTGGTAATGTGGATGAAAGGGAGCCCTTGTGCACTGTTGGTGGGAATGTAAATTGGAGCAGCCACTATGGAAAACATTACTGAGATTCCTCAAAAAACTAAAAATAGATTTACCAACTCCATTCCACGTATTTCTCAAAGAAAATAAAAGCACTAGAAAAGATACATGCACCTTTGTGTTCCATGTTATGTTTTTTTGCAATAGCTAATATACAGAAGCAACCTAAATACCCATTAGAACGTGAACATATAAAGAAGATGTGGTATGTGTATATTTGTATATATATTTATTTGTGGCTTCCCTGGTGACTCAGATGGTAAAGCAATGCAGGAGACCTGGGTTTGATCCCTGGGTCAGGAAGATACCCTGGAGAAGGAAATGGCAACCCACTCCAGTACTCTTGCCTGGAAAATTCAATGGACGGAGGAGCCTGGTAGGCTACAGTCCACGGGATCACAAAGAGTCGGACATGACTGAGCAACTTCACACACACACACACAATTATATAAAATGGAATATTATTTGGCCATAAAAAGAATGAAACCTTGCCCTTTGTTCCAACATGAATGGACCTAGAGAGTGAAATAAGTCAGAGAAAGACATATACTGTATAGTTTCACTTACATATGTAATCTAAAAAAAAAAAAAACAAATGGACAAACATTAAAAAAAAAAGAGTTACAGATACAGAGGACAAACAGATGGTTAGCAGAGGACAGAGGGTCAGGGAGGAAAGAAATGGGTGAAGGAGAGTAAGAGGTACAATCTTTCATTTGCAAAATAAATGACATGAGTATGAAATTTACAGTGTGGGGAGTATAGTCTGTAACTATGTAATATCTTTGTATGATGACATATTGTAGCTAGACTTATCATAGTGATCAGTTTGAAAGAATGTATAGAAATATTGAATCACTCCAGTACTCTTGCCTGGAAAATCCCATGGGCGGAGGAGCCTGGTGGGCTGCAGTCCATGGGCTCACAAATAGCTGGACACAACTGAGCGACTTCACTTTCCCTTTTCCCTTTTCCCATGCATTGGAGAAGAAAATGGCAACCCACTCCAGTGTTCTTGCCTGGAGAATCCCAGGGACGGGGAAGCCTGGTGGGCTGCCGTCTATGGACGGGGAAGCCTGGTGGGCTGCCGTCTATGGCGTCGCACAGAGTCGGACACGACTGAAGTGACGCAGCAGCATGTTTTATAACAGAAACTAATGTAGTGTTGTAGGTCAATTATACTTCAAAAACAAACTAACCAACCAAAAAACCAAACTTTGAGAAAAGATCAGATTTAAGGTTATCAGAGGTTGGGGTGGGGAAAGGGGGTATTGGATGAAGACAAAAGACACAAATTTGCAGTTATAGATAAATACTAGGGGTGTAATGTGCAGCATGATAAATATAAATAGCACTGCTTTATGTTATACTGAAAGTTTGAGTAAATCCTAAGAGTTCTCATTGCAAGGAAAATATTTTTTCCAATTCTTTACTTTGTATCTCTATAAGATGATAGATACTCACTAAACTTTAGGTGATCATTTCATGATTTGTAAGTCAGTCATTATGTTGTACACCTTAAACTTGTACAGTGCCCCATGTCATAGTATCTCAGTAAAACTGGAAGAATTTTCCTTGTTCTGAAACCTGCTTTGTCTGAAATTTACTTGATCATTCCAGCTTTCTTTAGATTAGTGTTTGCATGGGATTTCTTTCTTCACCCCTTTACTTTTAATCTAGCTGTGTCTTTTATTTAAAGTGAGTTTCTTGTAGACAACATATAGTTGGGCCTTTTTTCTTTTAATGCACTCTGATAATCTCTCACTTTCAATTGTTATATATAGGTCATTCACATTTGGTATGATTATTGATATGGTTGGAATAATATTTACCATGTTTATAACTATTTTCTATTCATTGCCCTTTTGCTTCCTTTTAAATTTTTCCTTTTTTTCTTCCTTCTCTGCTTTTAATTGAGTAGTTTATATTATTCCATTTTCTTTCCTCTCAGCATCAACTATACTTCTTTGTAAAAAAGGTTTAATGGTTTACCCAGTGTTTGCATTATACATTTATGACTAATCTAAGTCCACTTTCAAATATCACTGTAACACTTCACGGTAGTGCAGGTACTTTATAATAGAGTGTTCCCAATTCCTCCCTCCTCTCCTGAGGGATGTTATAACACTGTTGTCATCTATTCCACTTTTCCACATGTTATAATCATCCAATATGTTTCTGCTATCATTACCTTGAACAAATGATTCTCTATTAGATCTATTAAAGCTAAAAAAAGATGTTCTCTAATGCTCTTCCTTTCTTTATGTAGATCTGAATTTCTCTCCAATTTTGGTGACCATTTGCCATGCAATCTCAATTTTCTACTGTATCTTAAGAAGTCATTGATTCTTAGTTTGTTCAGTTTTTATCTTGTTGTGAGGATAGGAGTGATGACTTCTAAGTTCTTTGCATGTTGGATCTGAAACTAAAAGGCCATATTGTATTTTTTTATGACTCATTTAAAAATTTACAAACAGTAAAATTCACTCTTTTGATATAAGGTTCTGCATTTTGACAAATTCACAGCATCACGGAGCCATCACTTTGATCAAGATACTGAGTTGTTCCCATATGTCCCAAATTTGCTTACGTTGCCCCATTGTTGTCAGTTCTCTCCCACTTCAAAACCCTGACAACTAGTAATGTCTTAGAATTGTATTTTTTCTAATTTAAATTTATTATTTATTTATTTGCCATACTGGTCAGCATGCAAGATAGAGCCCAACCAGGGATTGAACCCATGCTGCCTTCAGTGGACGCATGGAGTCTCAACCACTGGACCATCAGGGAAGTCCCTTAGAACTATTTTTCTGAAATCACCTGTGGGATTTGGAAACTTCTGGCGTGGTCATAGGACATATAGGCCTAAAAAGAAACTGCCTTTGTGTAGATTTCAGGAAAAAAAGTAAACAATTAGCAAACAAAGGAAAACAATAATTTAGTAAAGTCAAAAAAAGATGAAATGGTTTTTAAAAGTTCAGTATTAAAACTCATAACCTTTTATTTGAAATATTGGAACAGTGATATACAGAAAGTGACTATGATGACTATACTCTCACAGCATCTTATGATATTGAGTTGGGTGAACCATTAGAGATGGCCTAATGACTAAGGAGGACTCAACAAGCTATAGCTCACCAGCCACTTCTGGCACACCACCTATTTCTGTATAGTCCACAAGCTGAGAATGATTTTAATATTTATAAGTGATTCAAGAAAACTAAAAGAATATTTCATGACACATGAAACTTATATGAAACTTAAATTTCACTCTCTATAAATCTACAAATATAATAATAACATTTTATGGGAACCCTGCCTTGCTTATTTGTTTTCATCTTGTCTATGTGCTTTTTTAAAAAAAATTATTAAGGAGTATAGTTGATTTACAATGCTGCGTTAGTTTCAGGTGTGCAACAAAGTGATCAGATGTACATATGCATATATCCACTCTTTTTTTTTTAATAAATTCTTTTCCCATACAGGCCATTACAGAAAATTGAATTAAGTTCCCTGTGCTATACAGTAGGTTTTCATTATCTATTTTATTTATACTAGTGTGTATATATCAATCCCAATTTCCCAATGTATTTACTTTCTACATCCATGACTCTTACTTCTATTTTGTAAATAAGTTCATTTGTACCTTTTTTATTTTTTAGATTCCACATATAAGTGAAGCCATATTTGTCTTTATCTGACTTAATTCACTCAGTATGGCAATCTCTAGGTCCATCCATGTTGCTGCAAATGGCATTATTTAATTCATTTTATGACTGAGTAATATTCCACTGTATTTATGTCCCACATCTTCTTTATCTATTTCTCTGTTGATGGACATTTAGGTTGTTTCCATGTCTTGGCTCTTGTAAATAGTGCTGCAACGAATGTTGGGATGCAAATGTCTTTTCCAATTATAGCTTTCTGCAGATAATATGCTTAAGAGCAGGACTGCCAGATTAAGTGGTACCTCTGTTTTTAGGAGTCTAAGGAACCTCCATACTGTTCTCCGCTATACCAATTTACATTCCCATCAATAGCATAGAAGGGTTCCCTTTGCTCCACACCCTCCCCAGAATTTATTGTTTGTACACTTTTTAATGATGGTCAGTGGTTACACTTCATTGTACTACTTCATTGTAGTACGATTTGTATTTCTTGAATAATCGGTGATGTTGAGCATCTTTTCACGTACTTTTCAGCCATCTATGTGTCTTTGAAGAAATGTCTGTCTAGGTCTTTCACCCATTTTTTGGACTGGATTGTTTGCTTTCTTTTTAATATTAAGCTACATTAACTGTTTGCTAATTTTGGAGATTAATCCCTTGTTGGTTGCTTCATTTGCAAATGTTTTCTCCCATTCTGAGGGTTGTCTTCTTGTTTTGTTTGCTTATGGTTTCCTTTGCTATGCAAAAGCTTTTAAGTTTAATTAGAGCCCAGTTGTTGATTTTTGTTCTTATTTTCATTACACAAGCTGTTGCCTCTTCATGAAACACCTACCGGGAGAAATAATCAGTCTATGAGAGTTAATAAGCCTTTTTCTTATCAAGAATACAAAGAATCAAGGAGGATCTGGGAGACTATTTAGAGGACCCAGAAAAATATATTAGAGCTTTTAAAGGTGTTACTCTGCTTTCTGGGCTTCCCTGGGGGCTCAGAGGGTAAAGCGTCTGCCTGGAATACAGAAGACCCAGGTTCGATCCCTGGGTCGGGAAGATCCCCTGGAGAAGGAAACGGCAACCCACTCCAGTACTCTTGCCTGGAGAATCCCATGGAGTAAGGAGCCTGATAGGCTACAGTCCATGGGGTCGCAAAGAGTCGGACACGACTGAGCGACTTCACTTTCACCAGGTGGATAAAAGAAGATTTTGCTATGATTTATGTCAAAAAGCATTCTGCCCATGTTTTCCTCTAAAAGTTTTATAGTGTTTGTGTTACATTTAGATCTTTAATTCATTTTGCATTTATTTTTGTGTATGGTGTTTGGGAGTATTCTAATTTCATTTTTTTACATGTAGCTGTCCAGTTTTCCCTGTGCCACTTATTGAGGAGACTGTCTTTTCTCCATTGTATATTCTTGCCTCCTTTTTCATAGATTAGGTGACCATAGGTGCGGGGGTTTATCTCTGGACTTTCTTATCTGTATACTTTTAAGCTATAGTGGCAGAATTGAGTAGCTGCAATGGAGACTATATGGCATTCTCATCACTTTGAACTGATACTTTGCATATTGCAATTGAAGTTAGAATTCAACAGTATTTAAAATGTCATATGATTTCATTCATCCCTCTTTCTCCCTCCCTCTCTCCTTCCCTCCCTCCCCTTCCTTCCCTCCTACCTTCCCTTCCTTTCTCTCCCTTCCTTTCCCTTCCTTTCTCCTTCATTCCCTTCCTTTCTCTCCCTACTCCCCAGTTATTTATTTCAATTTAAAGTAGAGATCTGTCAAGTCAAACAAGAAATAAAAAGTGAACTTTGAATATCATGTTTTTAAGGCACAGTGGAGTACAATTATTTTGTTACAGAATTAGCTGGCGAAGCATTTCGCCTACTATGCAATGACACTATCATTGTATTAAAAGAATACAATGTATGTCAACAAACCAAACAAAACAACCATCACAATATTCCCAGCTCACAGAGAAGCAATGGTTAGAAAAATTTAAAACAGTTTCTCATCACAGCAAAATTTCTTCATAAAAATAAAAGTGAGCCAGAGAAAGTGTCTTGAGTGGCTCGTTTGTTAGCTTACCAAGGAAAACTATTTACCAAGGGTGAATTAACTGAATTAACTAAATTGTGATTGATTGAAGCAGCCATTGAAATGGGACCAAGGAAACTAAACTTGTTTGAGATGTTTAGCCTTTCAATCAGTAAAGCTGCTCGGAGTGGAGGACATTGGGATCAACATCATTAGTCGATTAAAACCCAAGACAAATAATTTGGAGTGGTTTCCTTGATTCTTGTTGAACCCACAGATATTACTGATACTGCTAGGTTGTTATTTATTTAAGGAGTCAGTGCACAGTTTGAAATAACTGAACAATTACCTCCTATAGATAGATTGCTTGGAACAACTACAGAGGAGAACATATTCAAAGAATTTGAGAACACTAATTCTGTACAACCTGAACTGGAATTTGCTAAAATATGTTGCAGTTGATAGCATAAAAATATGTTTAGAGCAGTAAAGGCTTAGTTAGACAAATTTACAAGCTTGAGAAAATGTATGGTGTTAAAAGCTTGAGTTATTCTTCAGCAGGTACTTTTCTGAAATATTTGAGTCTTAGCCCATCCAGCCAGTAGTTCCACTGAAAAACTCATTTGCTCTCACTGATGTAACCATGGTGGGTTCTGTGAATTTTTGTCGAAAGAGAAGCTGAATATCCTGACTTGTGCCAACACAGCAAGTTCAAAGGCAGTGCTAAAATTCTATTGCTGTTTTTGAGCTCAGGATTGAGATTGAAAACTTTTAAGTGAGAAGAACTGCCTTCAACTACTGCTATTAACGCTGAATGGCTTTGAAAATTAGTTTTTGTTGCAGACTTGATGTTTCTTAATGAATTCAACTTAAAATCTCAAGGCCAAACAGCACCCATATGAGAAACTAAAACTGCAGTGAAGTCATTTCAACAACTAACATTATTTAAATGTCAAGCTGCCTTGTACACCTCCAAGAGTGTTAAAAGATACAACGAACTCCCTTCCATGAATATTTGCAGTGGATATATTCTCTGAGTTCAAACTTAAGTTCTAGCAGCAGTTTTTGGACCTCAATGCAAGTGCAAAGAAAATTTCCATATTTCAAAATCCATTTAACTGAGCCTTGGAGGGCCTTCCACGAAACTTTCAATTGGAAATGATTAATCTGCAATGTAATGATGTGCTAAAAGAGAAGTATTGATAGAAAAACTTAATAGAACTCTATAAATGTCTTGCAAGCAATCAATACATTCAATTAAAATGCTCATAAATGGATAGCAGTTTTTGTAGTACTTTTCTATGTGAAAAGACATTTTCAAAGATTCAGTTTTCATCCTTGAGTTAAAATACTTATTGAGATAAAATTATCACTACAGATCAGCATTAACAGATGAGCATTAGCATTCTATGTTGGTGGTAAGGCTAATTACATTTGAACCCCAAGTAAGTGAAATGCTATTATTCCCCAAAGAATTTTATTCTTCTTGTTATTAGACCTGTAATATAAAATAGTGGTACTAACTTATATTTAGAATTTTGTCAATTAAAAAATGTGTGAAAATTGTTTTCGTTTCTTATTTTTTGAGGGACTATATGACGTCCCTGGGCTTCCCTGGCGGCTCGGTGGCAGAGAACCTGCCTGCCAGTGCGGGAGGTGTGGGTCCGATCCCCATGTCGGAAAGATCCCCCGGAGGAGGAAAGGGCAACCTACCTGAGTATTCTTGCCCGGACAATTCCACGGACAGAAGAGCCTGGTGGGCGACAGTCCATGGGCCACAAAGACTCAGACCTGACTTAATGACTGCTGCTGCTACTGCTAAGACACTTCAGTCGTGTCCAACTCTGTGCGACCCCATAGACGGCAGCCCACCAGGCTCCCCCGTCCCTGGGATTCTCCAGGCAAGAACACTGGAGTGGGTTGCCATTGCCTTCTCCAACGCAGGAAAGGAAAAGTGAAAGGGAAGTCGCTCAGTCGTGTCCGACTCTTGGCGACCCCATGGACTGCAGCCTACCAGGCTCCTCCGTCCATGGGATTTTCCAGGCAAGAGTGCTGGAGTGGGGTGCCATTGCCTTCTCCGGACTCACAACAGCAAATATAATATCCTTAATTTCCCCCTGGTCCACAAAGCCTAAAAAATGTACTATCTATCCCTTTATAGAAATCGTATGCTGACCCCTGACCTAGATGGCTCTTACTTCCCATGTGATGGAAGACAGTCTGAGGTCCTCAAATGGGGAAACCCCAGGCACAGAGCCAATAATCCATGAAGACCCTTGTATGTTGCAAATGGAACAAAGAAAGCTTTTAGTTGATCATCTGACATGTCAGTCAAAAGGCCCCTTAGAATAACCTGACACAAGAACAAAACAGATGCCTCTTTTCCAGTATATCTGTATTAGTTTCCTAGTCCAGCTGTGATAAAGTATGACAAACTGGGCACTTAAGAAAACAGAAATTATTTCTCCCATAGTTCCAGAGGCCATGAGTCAGAAGTATTTGCGGGGCCATGTTTCCTCTGAAGCTTCTAGAAAAGAATCCTGTCTTGTTTCTTTCTAGCTTCTGGTGGTTGCCAGCAATCCTCAGCATTCCTTGGCTTATAGGTTTATCTATGTCCATTGTCATGTGGTCTGTTTCCTATGGCTCTCTATGTTCAAATCTCCTCTTTTTATAAGGATACCAGTCATACTGGATTTAGGACTCACCCTAATCCAGTATGTTCAGTTCAGTTCAGTCGCTCAGTCATGTCTGACTCTTTGTGACCCCATGGACTGTGGCATGCAGTCCTCCCTGTCCATCACCAACTCCTGAAGCTTACTCAAACTCATGTCCATTGAATCAGTGATGCCATCCCACCATCTCATCCTCTGTCGTCCCCTTCTCCTCCTGCCTTCTATCTTTCCCAGCATCAGGGTCTTTTCCAGTGAGTCAGTTCTTCACATCAGGTGGCCATAATATTGGAACTTAACTGCAGCATCAGTCTTTCCAATGAATATTCTGGACTGGTTTCCTTTAGGATTGACTGGTTCAATTGCCATACTGTCCAAGGGACTCTCAAGAGTCTTCTCCAACACCACAGTTCAAAAACATCAATTCTTTGGCACTCAGCTTTCTTTATGGTCCAACTTTCACATCCATACATGACTACCAGAAAAACCATAGCTTTGACTATACAGACGTTGGTTGGTAAAGTAATGTCTATGCTTTTTATTAATATGCTGGGATTTCTTTGGAAGGAATGATGCTAAAGCTGAAACTCCAGTACTTTGGCCACCTCATGTGAAGAGTTGACTCATTGGAAAAGACTCTGATGCTGGGAGGGGTTGGAGGCAGGAAGAGAAGGGGATGACAGAGGATGAGATGGCTGGATGGCATCACTGACTCAATGGACATGAATCTGAGTGAACTCTGGGAGTTGGTGATGGACAGGGAGGCCTGGCGTGCTGCAATTCATGGGGTCACAAAGAGTCGGACACGACTGAGCGACTGAACTGAACTGAACTGAACTGTCTAGGTTGGTCATAGCTTTTCTTCCTGTATGACCTCATCTTAATTTAACTAATTGCTTCTGTGAAGACCCTATTTCCAAAAATGATCACCTTGTGAGGTTCCTAGGACATGAATTTGGTGTTGGTAGTGAATTCAACTCAGTACATTTAAGCAGTGAAAAGACGAAGTGATCAAAATGAGCCAAGGAATGCCTGCAGCCTCTGGAAGCTGAAAGAGAAAAGGGAATCAATTCTTCCTGGAGTTTCCACGAGGAACACAACTCTCCTGAGACCTTGAACTTAACTTCATAAGAGTCATTTCAGACTTTTAACCCGTGGGACTGTGAGAGAACAAATGTGTATTTTATATTGTTTTAATCCATGAAGTTTGTGGTCATTTGTTATAGCAGCAATAGAAAAAGAACTCATTAAACTGGTTCCTATAGATGGATGGAATGAGTACTGGCTGTGAAGGAAGAAAAAGTAACAGTGGAAAAATGGAGGAAGGTTTGAAGGAAAATCATGCAGGAATGAGTGTGTTATCTGGGGCGAATGATAAGTCAGAGTAAGCTTTTGTGCTTTTGCCCTGTTACACAGGCATGGGTTCTAATTTAGGAGATGATTATAAAAATTTTTCATTGAAGTATTGTTGTTTTACAATGTTGTGTTAATTTCCACTGTTTGTGTATATATGGTATATATATATATACACTATATATATATATATATTTTTTAATATTCTTTTCCATTATGGCTCATCATAAGATATTGAATATAGTTCTATGCACAGTAGACCTTGTTGTTTATCCATCCTATCTATAAAAGCTTTCATCTGCTAATCCCATCCCCTCCTCAAGCTGTCCCCCAACCTCTCCTTCTTGACAACCACAAGTCTGTTCTCTATGTCCATGAATCTGTTGTTCTGTCATAGATAGGTTCTTTTGTGTCATATTTCAGATTTCTTTAGGAGATGATTTTCAAAGATTCTGTTTGGTCCTGAAATTTTAAATAAAAATGGTTTAAGTTTGTAGAAAAGAGAAGGCATTATTTTAAACTAATGACAGAACTTAGGATGGACACACAGCTTTTCACATTCAAAACACTCCCAAGTGATCTTCATAATCATGTTCCTTCCAGATGGCCTCCCCCAGATGCCCTTGTTCACATTACAAAACACAAGCATGTTGAAAGAGCCCCTCAGCATTTTGAATTAAAGGGTATTAAAGGCTCCACTTTGGCCTGGAGAGCTCAGAAATATATGTAGCCAAGCAGACATTTCATAGGTGGGATGATCCCTGAAAAGGACATTTACCCATGAGCATAGAAAAGTGTTAAGGCAGGAAAAAGAAGTTGGGTGTCACTATTCATTATCAAGTTTGGATCAGATTCTTTATTAAAAATAAACTCTCTGCTAGCCAGCTCATTCTGTCATGACCCCAGACTTCTTAAGAAAGTGTAATGTTGGAACTGTTTTTTCAAAGACATAGCAGATTGAGAGAGCTTCATGCCAAACAGGGGATAAAAGATCAGATACTCAGAAAAGGACTTCAAACCATTTAAAAATTATAAAAACAATCTTTAATTTGAAAAATAAATTATGGATAGTTACAAGTTTCTTTTAACACTTGATTTTATTTTAAGAGCACTGTTTTAGAAGGCAAGAGATTCTAGAATTGTGTCTCCAGAGATTCTTGAAAAGATAAAAATAAATAAGATGTTTGTCGTCCTGGGATGGATTCAGAAGTCACTGCCCACTCAGGTGAGTAGGTGAGATCAGAGCTTTTAAAACATGGGTGCTATTGGTCTTGAAGTCCTTTTCTCCAGTTAGAAATCTTTAAAATAGATATAATGATGTCCAAGCCCGAACCCCTGATGTTATGCTATAACTGAGGAGCAGGATTCAATGGACTAGATAGGTCTGGAGTTCCTTGAAAATGTGAAAATTCCTTAATTGACAGAAATTTTATAGTTATGGTCACTTAATTTTAATAAAATAATCATTTATGATCACTTTAATTTTAATAAGATTGCAATCACATTTTATGATTATGGTCAAAGTCTTATCAGTATGACCACTTTAGTGAGCAGAACTCTTCAACAATTTCATTTATCCAGCATTTATCATAACTAAGTATGCAGCCTTACCCTTAAGAAACTCCATTTCAGTAGGGAAGTGAGGCATGGAGTTCTCACACCTTGGGAATTATACCAGCATAGAATTATGTTTAAATTAAAGGGGTTCTAGAGAGGGGGGAGAGATTAGATTTATTCAGAGTGGGGTGGAGTATGTTGCCATAGAGAGGCTTTGGCCTTTGCTGAGTTTGGAAAGCTAACCAGGGTTTGTGAGGTTGACAAGCAAAGAGAGCATATCCAGACCCAGGCAAAGCAGGTGAAAAATCACAGACATGAGACAGCATGTTTAAAAAATGATCACTCATTTTTCTGGAGGCTGACATTTGAGACACACAGCAGGAATCAGGTGTTGGCAGGAGGTAGGAGGTGAGGCTGGAGAGTCAAGCTGGACCCAAGGATGAGGCTCCCTTTCAAGCCAAGGGAGGCACATCCCCGAGCCAATGGCCAACAGTTGGAGGGTTCTAAGACATGGGACATGAACAGACTTGCTTTTCTGAAGGATCCCTCTGGCAATCCTGGGGAGGATGAGTCTAGGAGGAGCGAGACAGGAGGCAGAGAGATGAGTAATGAGGGTGTTGCCAAACGCAGACAGAAGACTTGAAGTAAGGCAACTAAAGAGAAGGAGATAGACCGAGACTGCATCAGAGAAGCAGGGTGAACCAGACCTGGCCACTTGGTGATGGATACGAAGGAGACAGGGACTCAGGTTAACTTTCAGATTTTTTATTTGACTAGTCAGCTAACTTATGATACTCACTACACATTAAACACAGCTGGTTTTACAGAATCCATCTTATAGGAACAGGCATCTTCCACTTAGCTCAGCAGCATAGAAAGTGAACTGCGTTTCTGCAGGTCACCCCAGCCTCCAATGTGTGGATGTGGGTATAGGGATGTGGAGTGTGTCTGTGTACGTGTTCAGGGTAGAATAGTGGAATGGACTAATGCATTTTAATTGTGGTAAAACAACATAAAATTTACCATTTTAACCATTTTAAAAAGTGTAGTTCAGTGGTATATACTAGTTCAGTGGAATATAATACTGTTATATAATGTATATAACACAGTAGTGTGTGTGTGTGTGTGTGTGTGTGTATCAGTTTCTTTCCCAGCATCAGGGTCTTTTCCAAAGAGTCAGTTCTTCACATCAGGTGGCCATAGTATTGGAGTTTCAGCTTCAGCATCAGTCCTTCCAATGAATATTAAGGACTGATTTCCCTTAGGATTGACTGATTGGATCTCCTTGCCATCCAAGGGACTCTCAAGCGTCCTCTCCAACAACACAGTTCAAAAGCATCAATTCTTTGGCTCTCAGCTTTCTTATAGTCCAGCTCTCACAGCCATACATGACTACTGGTAAAACCACAGCTTTGGCCACATGGGCCTTTGTCAGCAAAGTGATGTCTCTGCTTTTTAATATACTGTCTAGCTTTGTCATGGTTTTTCTTCCAAGGAGCAAGTGTCTTTTAATTTCGTGGCTGCAGTCACCATCTTCAGTGATTTTGAAGCCCAAGAAAAATAAAATCTGTCACTATTTCCACTTTCCCCCATCTATTTGCCATATATTTAAATCTTCCATTGTATTTTATATCACATTTCATTTACTCTTTCATCTGTTGATAGACCCATGATAAGCAATACTGGCCGTTATGAATGACGCTGCTATGAAATGGGTGTACCAATATCTCTTCAACACCTTGCTTTCAGTTCTTTTGAATATATATCCAGATGTATTATTGCTGGATCATATGGTAATTTAATTCTACCTTTAATTTTTTGTAGAGCCACCATACTTTTTTCCACAGTGGCTGTGCCATTTTATTGCATCTCACCAATGATACGCAGAGGTTTCAGCTCCTCTACATCATCACCAGCGCTCATTATTTTCTATTTTGTCTTTGTTTGCTTTTAAAAATAGTAATAACCATCCAGTGGCTATGAGGCGGGATCTCACTGTAGTTTAATAATGGCCTTTTCCTCCTGCTTCTGTTAGCTAAAGCAGCTGAAACCTCAGCCCTCAAATTATCCCTATAGTTGAGGGGTTCTTGAGATGTTCTAATGTCTCTTATACTATTGTTCTTGACCTTGCTTTTTCCAACAGCCATCAGGCCCAGGGGCAACCACCTCCTTCCCATGGCCTCTCAGTCCCAACAGAGCCTTGAACTCAAAGCCTCTTTTCCACAAGTGCCATGAACCAATCATCTGCCCTGGTGTTTCAGTCCATTGCTGCTTCCTCTCTAACTACCTGACACAGAGGGAAAGGCCAAAAAATGAGGTGGAAGGTACAGAGCTGGGCTTCACTTCAGCATCGTCCCCATTTGCAGGCTAGGCTTGTTTCCAATCTTTCCTTCCACCTCCCCAGGTGCTCAACTCTTTCCCAGCCTGGATGTCATCCTGGAGGGGAAAGAGCCACTGGTCTCTACGCCTGTAGAGCCTTAGCCCTGCAGGAAGGCCACCAGCACCCTAGGATCTAAACAATGTCCACATGAGGCTTACGGACTTACAGGATTTTATTTTCTGCAAGGACCTACCCAGGCATCCTGAATTCATCCAAGGCTACACATGTAATCTGGCCTTTCTCTTTAATGTCATAGAGATTTCAGCAAATAACTGGAATGTTAACCTAGTCTTCTGTCTATATAGAAATTAGTCAATTGTATGTGTTGTATAAATCCTGGCAAACAAGTTCCTGCAGGAGCTCAGCGTAATACTTCCTGTAAGTCATTTCTGTTCACTTCTACACTCAGGCATGATCTTTGGGGCCCATATTTGTTTCCAAGGGCAGCTACTACAAAGACCACAAGCCTGATGGCTTAAAGCAACAGACATTGATTCTCTTACAATTCTAGAGACCTTAAGTCTGAAATCACAATGTCAGCACAATTAGTTCTTTCTGGAGGCTCTGAGCGAGTATCTGTTCCATGCTTCTAGGTTCTGGTGGCTGCAAGCAAGCCTTGGCATCCCTTGGCTTGTGACAGTGGGACTCTGGTATCTGCCTCTGTCTCCATGTGTTCTTCTTGGTGACCCTGTGTGAAGTCTGCCTTTCCTTTCTCTTACAAGAACATAAGTCATTGGTTTGGGGGCCACCCAAAATCCAGGATGATCTCATTTTAAGATCCTTAACTGAATTACATCTGTAAGACTCTGCTTCCAGGTAACATCATATTCATAGGTATTGTTACCAAGTCCAAGTCTGATGAAGTCTCAAAGCTGTCAAGCAGTCTCCTCTCCATACCAGGTCAACTTGGAATATCACTCCCTACCAGTGCTCCATCTCTTGGAATATTTATGGTCTCACAGCATGCTAGAGCATTGAAGATTTCCTCAGGAGCACTTATTGCTCTTACATGTCCTTAAATATTTGCTCAACTAGCCTATGGATTCACCAGCACATATTAGGGAGTCATATGGGTTTACAAGACATGTGGGTCAAGGGCCACTTTTTATCATGTGAATCACACACATTTATAATTTAATTTGAGTTTCAGTTCAGTTCAGTCACTCAGTCGTGTCCAACTCTTTGCGACCCCATGAACTGCAGCATGCCAGGCCTCCCTGTCCATCACCAACCCCCAGGAGTTCACTCAGACTCACGTCCATGGAGTCAGTGATGCCATCCAGCCATCTCATCCTCTGTTGTCCCCTTCTCCTCCTGCCCCCAATCCCTCCCAGCATCAGAGTCTTTTCCAGTGAGTCAACTCTGCATGAGGTGGCCAAAGTACTAGAGTTTCAGCTTCAGCATCATTCCCTCCAAAGAAATCCCAGGGCTGATCTCCTTCAGAATGGACTGGTTGGATCTCCTTGCAGTCCAAGGGACTCTCAAGAGTCTTCTCCAACACCACATTTCAAAAGCGTCAATTCTTCGGCACTCAGCTTTCTTCACAGTCCAACTGTCACATCCGTACCTGACCACTGGAAAAACCAGAGCCTTGACTAGACGGACTTTTGTTGGCAAAGTAATGTCTCTGCTTTTCAACATGCTATCTAGGTTGGTCATAACTTTTCTTCCAAGGAGTAAGTGTCTTTTAATTTCATGGCTGCAGTCGCCATCTGCAGTGATTTTGGAGCCCCCAAAAATAAAGTCTGACACTGTTTCCACTGTCTCCCCATCTAGTTTCTTTTTAATCCTAAAGTCTCTCCAGCTGAAACTTTAGAATGAGACAATGTTGATTCTAAATGATATTCTTTATTATTCAAAATGCATCTGTGGTTCTCCTGTCAACCAATATAGGATATATCAATAGATGTGGGAATTCTGCAATCTGTTGCTAATTTCAAAGAGATTACATTGTGTAAATTGTAGATCTTTTAAAGCCTGGCTTTATCAATCCGCCCTACTCTGAGATTAATGGAAAATAATCTTTTACTTCTATATTTTGTAAATGGAGGCTAGAATACCTGGTTTGAAAATAGTTGTAAGGTTACAGATAATGCCTCTAAAAAGTGTAACAGAAAGCCTGGAACATCACATGCAATAAAGACTGTACTATTATTATGATTTTCTTTTCATACTTCCCACTAATTCTAAATACACCACATCTCAAGAGTGGGCCCTTTTATTGTTCAGAATGGCATCCATATGAAGCTTAAGTGTGCTGCAGTCCATGGGGTCACCGTCATATACGACTTAAGTGACTGAACAGCAACAAAGCTTTCAAAAATGCAATATTTTTCTTCTGTGCTTGAGAATTTAACCCTTCCCTTTTTTGTTTGAATAAAGACTGCTTATAAGTAATCAATCAAATGAATTATTAATTTGGTGGTAGAGATTATCAAGGACTTGAATTTAGGACACAGAAGTGTCAGAATTCCCTGTTTCGTGCTCTATAGATTTTATTTGTTGTAAACCTTAAGTGTCAAGCTGCTAGGCCCAGTGATGATTTTCATGATGCTTTAAACACAAAAGTTACATGTATATCTACAAACTGTGCTAAGTGCCATGAAATAAAAGACTAAATGCTGTGAGCGTGAGTGGCATGGCTAGATTGAAGACCCAGAAAAGAGCAGGTTTCAGTCACCTAATGAAGGGGAGCAAGAGGAAAGATGGCTTTAGAGAAGGGACAGGGTGGGTCCCTCCAGGGCTGTGTGGGCATGTTATAGATTCTTTATGTCATCCTGAGTACAGTGGAGACCATAGATGTGTTTTAAAAGGGGGGATAATTATTTGCTCCAATTCAGCGTTTTTAGATGACATTCTAGCTGTTGTGTAAAGCATAGATTGAAACTGGGGTGGGAAGAGTGAGGTGGTCACAAAGGTTAACAAATAAAGCAGAGAGACCAGTTAGAAGGTAGTGGGAGATGAGCTGGCTTGCACTGGGGAGGAGGCAGAGCTGTGAGCTCTGTTACTGGACAGATCATAGGGAAGAGGTTGATGAGGGGAGAATGGAAGACGAGGTTTCCTGCTTGAACAGCTAGGAAGAATGCCCTGAACAGAACATCATAAGAGTGGTCTTAAGTTGTTCATGGATTTCAATCACTGCTATTTGGGGAATTAATTCATATATGTAGAGGATTTTGCTTTGGATTTTCATTCTTGATTGTTTTGTTTCTATCAATTTGCTGCATTGTCACCATCTTGATTTCTACTCAATCATCCCAGATTGTTTGGCATCTTCTAACACAGGGATATGGAATCGGTAGATTGTGAATATGCATAATCTTCTTCTCTGCCTCCGTCCCAATCCCCAAACTTTAATAACCACTGCTTTAGAAGAGTCTCAGATTCCCACAGGATGGTCCTCATCTTTCTCAGAACATCTGCCCCTCTCCTTTGCTGCACCTTTGCTCTAGTCTGTGCCCTCCTCCTTCCTGCCTGTTCATGAGAAGCCTGCCCATCCTTTAAGATTCACTTCATACCTACTGCTTCAAAGAAGCCTATCCTGATCACTCAGCTTAGGGGTCTTCTTCTGACACATCATACTTGGCCTTGAAGCTTTATTTTTCTTTGCGTGAGCATTGGCCTTCCCCACCCATAAAAAATTGCAAGTTCTTTGAAGGCAAGGATGGAGTATGTATATGTCTACACTACCTTTGGCATATAAAGGTCAAAGTTCAAATAATGTTTCTTGGCCAAGAGGTTGAGTTCATACCAAGTCAGGCAGTAGGGGAGGCTGGTGAAGGAGTTATTCTGGGTCCAGTGGAAACTTAAAACAACTCTCACACTGCAGATTGAAGGCATTGAACCATCTGACTACACATAAATACTAAAAAGTTTCTAATACATTCTGCTGCTGCTGCTAAGTCGCTTCAGTCGTGTCTGACTCTGTGCGACCCCATAGATGGCAGCCCACCAGGCTCCCCCATCCCTGGGATTCTCCAGGCAAGAACACTGGAGTGGGTTGCCATTTCCTTCTCCAGTGCATGAAAGTGAAAAGTGAAAGTGAAGTCGCTCAGTCGTGTCCAACTCTTGGTGACCCCATGGACTATAGCCTACCAGGCTCCTCCATCCATGGGATTTTCCAGGCAAGAGTACTGGGGTGGGGTGCCATCGCCTTCTCCAAATATATTCTGCACATATCACAAAAGAATTGAGTGTATGGCTTCTGTTCTCTCCTATCTTCCAATGCACATTGGAGACTCATCCCAAAGAGGAACATATTCTTAGCATTTTGTGGTATTTCAGTACTTTCTATTGCTGTATTTTCTAGAGCTACACTGTTCATTTTTGTTTTTTCCCTTCTCTGAAATACATTCATCAAGACTGTTCCTGGGCATGAATCCAAAAATCAGTTTCAAGAAACCAGGGAATTAAACAGTGCCAACCAAATTCTCAGTTGCAACAATGATTATTAAGCAGATTTCATTTCATTCCAGGTTGATCTGGACCACAGAAAATTAACTCTTGCCATTTTTGAAATCTCCCCACTTAAGGAGCTGGGACAGTTCACTAGTGTCTGTCTGAATTTTTGAAAGCCTAATCCCCTACCCCAAGTATGCCATATCATGACACATGTAACTTTAAAACATGTCTAAAATAACCTTACTTTGAGAATCTGGGGAATTTTCAAAATAATCTGGAGGCCACTGAAAGTACCATAAACTCAGTCCATGTAATCTTTTGCTTTTGGAACTTGAAGGAAAAAAAGGAAAGACAAAATAAAAATGAACAGAGCTTATTTTTTACATTGCATTTTATGGTCCTCTTTCTGGAAACAATTCATCCAAAATCCCCTGAACTGGATTCCTCTCCTCCTTTTGTCTCAGAGTTTCAACATCTAGCTCAGTGGTTCTTAATCCCAGTTCAGGTTAGAATTCCCTGTGGAACTGATACCCAGTGAGAGAGCAATGTTGCCCAGTAAAAGGCACCAGGGAGATGCCAATGGACAGGTAGGGATTGGAACCAAATGGGTTAACATTAACGCACTGAAGTGGAGATGCTTTTATCCAAGCACATGAACAGGCATGTGCATAGCACCCTTCCTTATAACAATTCCAGCCTGGATGAAACCATATATAAGCCCCGGTCCCTGGCCTTTGAAGTAAAAGGCTTTTGCTTTAGTCTCCCAGATCTCCCCTGAATCTCAGAAGGCTGGCTCAAGAGTTAATGATTAAGAAATGTGAAGATGAAGAAACAAAGAATAGTGCTTGACTGGGAAACTGGTAACGCTTTAGTCTGTGAACCAGCCACAAGCAGAGTCTCCGAATTCCCAGTTCCCTGAAATACAGATAAAGGACTGACACGTGTTCCTAAGTTGTATTTATAGAAAGCATTCCCCCACCAGGTGAAAACTGCTGGCCACAAGCATGTAGACTCCAGAAGGGTTGAAACCAGAAGGTGGGTGATGCTCAAAACTTTGCCTTGATGCCAACCAATAGGAGAATTGAGCACAAACTAATCACCTGCCCTGCAGCCCAGCCCTTCACACTGCCTTTGAAAGCCTAAGGTGTTCAGATGGTTTTTAAGGACAGTAGTCCATCATCTTCTCAGTTACCTAGCTTTCCTTACCTCAACACATTATCACTTGACTTACTGGCCTGTCATGCGGCCAGTAGTGGAACCCAAGTTCCATAACACAGAAATAGCTCAAATGTCTATATCGATGGTAAAATGGATCACTAAATGGTAGAATACTCATCCAAACGAAGACAATACAGCAGTGAACATAGCTGAGTTACAGCTACAAAAAGTAGCACAGAGGAACCTCATGATGTTGAATGAAAGAAGTCAGGTACACAAAAATGCATAGTTTCATTCTTTTTATATAAACTTCAAACACAGACAAATCTCACCTATGATGTTGAAAACCAGGATATTGGTGAAGTTTAGAGTGGGAGATGGAGCATTGTCTGGGGGGTGATCACATGGAGAGACTCCATGGTGCTGGTAATATATATTGTTTAATGTATATATTTTTATTTATTTATTTACGTGGCTGTGTCAAATCTTAGTTGCAGCACACGGGATCTTCAGCCTCATTGTGGCACACAGAATCTTTAGTTGCAGCATTCAAACTCTTAGTCGCAGCATGTGGGGTCTAGTTCCCTGACCATGGATTGAACCTCAGCCCCCTGCATTGAGTGCTCTGAGTCTTAGCTGCGGGACCACCAGGGAAGTCTCGTAATGTTTTATTTTCTGAGCATTGTGGACTTTAGAGGTCTAAGGTTATACAACATAAAATATGCTTTTGCTTTATCATTTCAGTATGTTCTAACCTCTACACACTGAAATAATTAAAGAGGTTCACCTGTCATATCAAGCATTATAATCTTTTGGAAAACACGTTTGTTTAAGAAAATAATGAGATTTTACAGTGACCATTTATCATTGTGACTCCTACTTTTCTAGCAGTCCTTGGTCTTTTAAATATAACACAGTCTTTGAGATGGACCTACTTGACAATATTCTGGAAGTTAATGTATTAATCAGTAAATGGGGGTCCAAGATGAAACTGTGTCACTGAATTCTTCTCTAGAGAAAATAGATAAAACCAATTATATGATCTTCAAATAAATGTATTATAGACTCATATTGTAACACAGACCTTAACATTATTAACACTGAATTATTTTAAACCCCTCCTTAACATCTTGAGGGCATTTAATTAATTTATGAGATGAAATATTTTATTGATTCAAACAGTACTGTACTGAATGATTAAATTCACTTCTAAGTGTTATTATTTTCTGATTATGACAGTAATATAGGTTTATTGTAGAAAAGTTAGAAAATAATAAAAGGAAATAAAAAATCTCATAATTCAGCCACCTGGAGGTAAACATTTTTAACACTGTGGTGTAATTCTCTGGGGAGGAGGAAGAATGTATACATACATGGATTTCATAATAATGAATCACATAGCTTTGAGATCCACTTTTTTATCTACTCATAAGCATTTTCTTAAGTTGTAGATGTACTGCAGAACTATGAATTTTTTTAAGATTATTTTTTTGATGTTGACTTTTTTTTTAAAGTCTTGAAGTTGTTATAATATTGCTTCTGTTTTATGTTTTGGTTTTTGGGCACCAGGCATGTGGGATCTTAGCTCCCTGATCAGGGACTGAAACCATACACCCTGAGCTGAAAGGCGAAGTCTCAACCACTGGACCACCAGGAAAGTCCTTTGAACTATGAATTTTAAAAATCACATAGCATGCCATAATTTATTTAAACACAATTGTTGGACAAGAGAGTCCCTTGGACTGCAAAGAGATCAAACCAGTCCATCCTAAAGGAAATCAGTCCTGAATATTCATTGGAAGGACTGAGGCTGCAGCTGAAGCTCCAATACTTTGGCCACCTGCTGTGAAGAACTGACTCATTGGAAAAGACCCTGATGCTGGCAAAGATTGAAGGCAGGAGGAAAAGGGGATGACAGAGGATGAGATGGTTGGATGGCATCATCCACCGACTCAATGGACATGAGTTTGAGTAAGCTCTGGGAGTTGGTGATGGACAGGGAAGCCTGGTGTGTTGCAGTCCACAAAGAGTCGGACATGACTGAACAACTGAACTGAATTGAACTGTTAGACATTTAAATTATTTCCGTTTTCTGGCTTCCATTAAGCGCTAAAAATAGGATGAACCTTGAATGGTGAAGAAAATAGGTTAAAGGATGTCACTTGTAGCTCAATTAAAAATTTTAAAAAGAGAGAATTACAGCAGGTGATGTGAGGGAGAGGAGCTGGTATGGCCAGATTTTGCTGTCTTCCTTATCTATTGCTGGCAGCACTTGTATCTACTGTCCTTCTTCATATTTCCCCCCACATTTCCTCCTCTCCCTCCCCTCTCTCTCTTCCCCTCTCCCTCCCTCTCCTCCTCCCTTTCCTCCTTCTCTTCCTCCTCTTCCTCCTTCTCCTCTTCTTACTCTCTCCAGCCGCACTGGCCTCCATGCTGTCCATCGGCACAGCAGTTACTCCTCTGCCTTTGGGAATTTGTGACTCCTGCCTGGATTCTTCTGTTTTCTCCTGTCACTACATGGCTCACTCATTTCCCTGAGGTCTTCATTCAGATTTGGCCTTTTTAGTGCAACCTTCTCTGATCACCTTGTCTAGTGTTCAGACTCATAATTCCAGTTCTTCTGTCATCTCCCAAGATTTATTGGCTTCTTTTCCTCTAACATTACCATCATTTCTATTTTGATTTATTTTTCCTTCTCAGTCTTCCCCACTAGACTGGAAGTACCAAGTGAGAACGAATCTTTGCCTGTTTTATTCAGTGCTGAGTCCTCAGTGTCTGGCTTGTGCCTGTCTCATACAGACTGCTCCAAAAATATTTGTTGGGTGAATCAGCAGGTCAACATCACTGCAATCACAACAGTCTATATTCCTTTTTAGAATATCCAAGCTGTCTGGACATGTGCAATCGAGTCAGAGCAAGGAGTATATAATTTTATAGGCTCCATTATTTGAAGTGACCTGGGAATGAGTTTATCCTCCGAGACAGAGAAAACTGTGAAGTTGAAGAGATAGACTTTGTTTATGTCACTAAACATAAGAGATCGATGTTAAGAAGCTGGAAAAACTACTGTAAGTACAGAATTAACTGGATTAAAATGATCCAAAGGGGGTCTATGAGGGAGAATGAAGTTCAGGATTAAGAAATCCCTTAAACTTCCCAATTCTTGCAGAATGTAAGGGGTAATTTATTAAGGTGACAGTTTATCCTCTTTGTCTAGAAGAACAAGACAGCTTGACCATGTCCAGCTACTGCAACTCTGCCAAGTCCCATTATTGGATCAGCTCAACAATGCATTTTCTTTGTTCCTTCTCCTGCTCTAAAACCAACAGATGCTATTGAAGGAAACTGAGTAATCAGTTCCATTGCAAAATGCAGTACTCATTCTTAGGCAGGCCCACAACTCCGCTTAGCAATCCTGAAATGGAGTGGTTCTCAATTTTTTTTGTCTCAGGACATGTTTTTTGCTAAATTGTTGAGGACACCAAAGATCTTTTGTGTGTATGTCATAACTATTGATGTATATTATATCAGAATTTAAAACCAAGGAATTTCAAAAATATTTAAATCATTTAAAATAGCAATAATAAAACTAGTACATATGACCACAAATGACATTTTATGAAAAATGACTGTTTTCCCAAAGAAATTGGTGAAAAGGGAAAACATGGCTTTACATTTTGTTAAGCTCATTAATGACTGGTTTAATAAAAGCTGAATTTTCACATCTGCTTCTGCATTCAGTTGTTGAGACATAGCATACTATGTTGCTAGAAAACTCTACTATCTGCTCACACAAAAGTGAGAGTAAAAAAGAAAATGTCTTACTTTTGTTATATAGTTTACCCTTCATTCTGCTTCAATTTTGCATGTACATTGAATCTGTCTTCCCAAGGGTCCCTGATAGTTTTTGTTTGTATTACCCGTAACCTCCTAATTGTTGTCAAATCCAGTGGTAAGTTTCATTGGCCAGAGAGCTTGAGGGTAGTTTTTCTAGGTATTAATGTAGGTGTTGAAGACTGACTCTGAATTTTCCAAGTCAAGGTGAAAGAAATGACAGAGAGGGCTAGGCATGCAGAGTAAGGAGTGCCTGTGACAGGGGTGAGGAGAGTGAGACTGAAAATGTCCTGATAAGGTGTTTGCATGCTACCTGGGGCATTAGGAAACCACGAGAGGGTGACAGGGAGGGTGACAGCTTGGAAGGAGCAACACTTCTTTAGGACAAGAGGAAAGGGAGCAAAGGATGCAGATAATTGATATTGGTAGGAGTAAAATCTAGGAGAATGGAGAATGCTCCTTTCTCATTTTTCAGTACATACTTATTGAGCACCTACTAAGTACCGGATACTTGATAATTTCTACTTATTTCATATTATATAATGAATTCCATTTGTTAAGAATGAAAGGGAAGGGGTGTGGTTTTAGCTTAGATGAGCAGGCAGGATTTGGAATGACTTCTGGAAATGGGCATTGTTGAGGGCCTCACAAAGATTTGCAGTCATGGAACCATGACTAATCCATGGTTGGCAATTGTCAGAGCCAGTGGAGCAGAAGCCCAAAAGGGTAGGTGAACCATGGAGTGCTTGTGAAAACATAGTTAAAATGACTGGTCCTGGATTCCTGGCTTTTAAACAAAATTAATTGAGATAAAATTCACATAAAATAAAATTAACCATTAACCAGTTTTAAAGTGTCTGATTCAGCACATTTAGTACATTCACAGTATTGCCAACCATCACTTCTACCTTATTCTAACACATTTTACCTCCTAAAAAGGAATCCTGCTCCCATTAAACTGACATTCCCTAAGTACCCCTCCTTCCGGTCTCGGGCAACCATCAGTCTACTATCTGCTCTATCTGTTTTGGATAATTCATATAAATAGGACCATGCAATATGTGACTGGCTTCTTTCATTTAGCATAAGAATTTAAAGTTTCTTTTGTGTTGTAGCATATATCAGTACTTGATTCCTTTTTGCTTCCCAATAATACTCCATTTATGGATATACAACATTTTATTTATTCATCATCAATGGATATTTGGGTTGTTTCACTTTAGGGCTATTATGAATCATTCATATACAAGTTTTTGTATGGACATATATTTCCATTTCTTTGGGGTATACACATAGCTGTGGAATTGCTGGGTCATGGGGTAACTCTATGCTTAACTGTTTGAAGAACTGCCAACTGTTTTCCAGAATGTTTCTACCATTCTCCATTTCCACCAGCAGTATATGAGGCTTCTAAATTCTTCACATCTTTGCCGATTACTGACAATTATCTGTCTTCTTTTAAAAAATTATATCCATCCCCAAGAGTGTAAAGTTGTGGTTTGATTTACAGTTCCTAATGGCTAAGACTGTTAAGCAACTTTTCATGTGCTTATTCACCATGTATACAATTTCTCTGAAGGGTCTTTTCAAGTCCTGCCCATTTTCTCTTTGGATTGTTTGTTATTTTACTGTTGAGAGAGTTCTTAATATATTCTGAATGCAAACCTTTTGTCAGATATGTGATCTGAAAATATTTCCCCCCCCCAGTTTGTGTGTTTTTTCATTCTCTCAATGATGTCTTTTGAAAAGGAGAAGCTTTTTATTTTGTTGAAACCCAATTTATTATTTTTTGAAAGTATATGTATCATGCTTTTTAAATTTTGCAGCTTAAAACTCTTTACCCTAACTCTAGTTTCTAAAGATTTTCTCCTATGATTTCTTCTAAGAATTTTATATTTTACATTTACATCTATGATCCTTATCAATTAATTTTTATGTTAAGTGTGAATTTAAGTCAAGATTTATTACTTATAAATATTTAATTGCTCCAGTAACATTTGTTAAAAGACTATCTGTTTTCCTTTAAAATGACTCTGTACATTTATCAAAAATTGACTATACTTATGTGTAGGATCAGTTTCTGGACTTCTATTATGTCTCCTTGATCTGTGTATCTGTCTTTTCCTCAATACCATACAATCTTGATTATGGTAGCTTTATAGCAAGTCTTAAAATTGGGTAGAGTGAGTTGTCCACCTTTGTTCTTTTTCAAAACTGTTTTGTCTACTCTTGTTTCTTTGTCTTTCCATACACATTTTAGAATCAGCTTGTTGATATCTGCAAAAAAAAATCCTGGACTTTTGTTTGGGATTATGTTGAATCTTTAGATCAGCTGGAGGAGAATTGATGTCTTAACAATATTGAGGCTTCCATCCATGAACGTGACAGATATCTCCATTTATTTATATCTTCCATGATAACTCATCAGTCTTCTGTAGCTTTCAGTGGATAGACCCTGTACATGGTTTGTTAACACTTAGATTTAAATCTAAATGTTACATTATTTTGGTGTGATTTTAAATGGTACTTAAAATTGTTTTTCATATTTTAATTATTCATTACTGGTATATAAAAATGAAACTGAGTTTCATATATAGACCTTATAGTCTAGGGTGTTATGAAACTATTTATGAGTTCTAGAAACCTTTTGTCTGTATTCCTTAGGATTTTTTCATGTAGACCATCATGTCATTTGGTAGTTGAGATAATTTTATCTTTTGTTTCCAATTTGTAAGCTGTTTCTGTGTTGCTCTGGGTCCATTCCATGCATGTGCTCAGGGGAAGTGCTGGTATTGAAGTTAGGTCATGCATAGAGCTGGGGATTCCCTTCTTCAGTTCTCTCCTTGTTGGATTTCCCCACACTCTTCACATTCAAAGAGCTCTTCTTCTTGGACCTTTGCCTGGAAAGCTAGGATTTCTTTTGGAGTTTTAGCCAGCCTGTCTGTTGTACATTTCTGCTACATTCAACTGCCCTTGGGGCAATTGGCAAGACAATAGAGAACAAAAGAATTAATGGAGATCCCCCCTCATACTCTTTAACCACTTTTCTTGGTTCTTCTGGCCAGAAAGGCAGCTTTTCTCTTGGAGTTTTAGGTGTCATTTCACTACAGTGTATCTCTGCAACTGAGACTATTCTTGGGACAGGGCAAAGAGAGGAACAAGGAGAAAAAGAAAAACACCCAGGAGATTTCCTCCACATTCTTTTGATAATAGGAACCCCTTTTCCCAGTCCTCTGACCAGGAAAACAGGGTTTCTCTTTATATTGTAGCCCATACCCACTTCACACTAGGGCTACCCCCAGGTCAACCACAGGAGGCAAGAGGAGAAAATACCATAAAACAGTCTGTATTAGTCTTGGTTCTCCAGAAAAATAGAAACAAGAGGGAGAGACTGGTTGATTGACTGATGATTGATTATGAGGAATTAGCTCATGAAGTTATGGAAGCTGTGAAGTCTCTTGAGCTGCTGTCTGTCAGCAAAAGATCCAGGAATGCAATGGTATAATTCAGTCTGAATCTGAAGGCATGAAAACCAGAGGAGCCAATGATGTAAATCCAAGAGGACTGGTGTCCTACCTCAACAGTGAGGCAATAAAAAATGGTCAAATTCTTCTTCTGCTGTTTTTTTAATTCAGATCCTCAACAGATTAGATCATGGCCACTCACTTTGTGTAGGGCAATCTGCTTTACTGTCCACTGAATCAGATGCTAATCTCATCCAAGAACACTCTCACAGACACACCCAGAAATAAGTTTTAATCTGGGCACAACATGGCCCATCCAAGTTGACACTTAATAAGAACTATCACAAGGTTATTCTTCAAATTTTTGTTGCCTTCCCCCACTTGCCTGTTGTTGTTAATTTTTAAGTTTCTCAAGTTGTTGCTCTTCATATTTTGACCAGTGTACAATTGCCATTAGTGGGAGAGTAGGCAGCAGTGGGCTTCCTCCTTGGCCCACCAGGATTCTGAGGTAGGCAGAAGTGGCAGAAGTGGAAGGAAGTCTAGGAGACTAGAGTGTTGGGTGAGTTGTCAGTGAAGATGTTGACAGGAATCTGAATGGAGAGTGACTGGGAGTCAATGCCAAAGATTTTAAGGAGTAGAGCTGAGTGGCTTGTGTAGAAGGAGATGACAGAGAGAAGGATGGGCAGAGGGATGCATGACGACTGACAACTGATGAATGAGGTTCACAGGAGAAATTGTTCAAAGCCATTCAAAGTAGTGGAACAGAATCCTATATGAAGGTCCACCTCACCTTTATGTGAGGGGAGATAGGCAGATTATCTGAGAATGATCAGTTTGCTTTAAGAAGCATTTCATGTTGCATAGTGAGTGAGGTTTCAGGTAACTTGAGCATGTTCTGGGTGAGGAAAGGGAAGAACTCACTGAAGGAATAAATATGCTGCAAGTGACCTTAACACAGCCCTTATTCAGTGTATTCTTAGCATGCAGGTGACAAGGCAGGATAACACTGTGGTTGAGAGTGTGCATGTTGGCATAGAAGCAGAGTTGAATCCCATCCCACAGAAGCATTAGAACCCATTCCAGCCATACCCCTTGTGCTGTGTGTGATCTTCTAACAAGTTACTTAACATCTCTAAGTCTCAGTTGCCTCTTCTAAGATGAAACTAACAACAAAAGATTGTAAAGATTAAATGGGTGCTTGCATGCTCAGTCGCTCAGTCATGTCCGACTCTCTGTGACCCCATGGACTGTAGCCCTCCAGACTTTTCTTTCTATGGGATTTCCCAGCCAAGAATACCAGAATGGGTTGCCATTTCTTTTTACAGGGGATCTTCCTAATCCAGGGATCAAACTCGTGTCTCCTGTGGCTCTTGCTTTGGCAGGCAGATTTCTTACCACTTAGCCACTTGAGAACCACAGAAGATTAAATGACAATATGTCAAATGTTAATGTATACCTGACAACACCAAACAAGTGCTCAATAAATGATAGCTATTATGATCCTCACTTTAACATCTAAAACAGGCTAAATAATCTGTCCAAGGTCAGATATCTAAGGGGTGAGCCTCACATCTTCTGACTTTAATTCTTTGATTTGAAGGGAGCCCAGGTCAGGGATGGCCTCTAGCCAGCTCTTATTTGACAGCCCGTAAAGCAGATTCACCTCTTTGTTTAGGAGGTGAATGTCCTTCCATTAAAAAAAAAAAAAAAATTGCATGTCTCCCTGCAAGAGATAATGCAGGGAAACTAACATGTAGTATTAAGTGTCAGGCATTATGTAAAACTTGACGTGCATCATCTCATTTAACCCTCGAAGGGATCCCTCACACTGGAGTTCTTATTCAGGTTTGTAGTTGAGGAAACTGAGACTTGGAGAACTGAGGTCAAGATCACATAGCTCATTAGCGACTGTGTTGAACTACAGCCTTAGACTCCCACCCTAAGTCCAGCATGTTTTCTTCTGTGCCACAGCTACTGTCTCCCAAGGTGAATGATGCTAGATAATCATTTGAACAAAGTGTTTTTTTTTTTTTTTTAAGATATACTTAAGATTTCTAGTTCTCACCCAGGCACACTGTTCTCTGAATGACTTTGAGTTTATCATTTACTTAATAGGCTTGGAGTTTTTCTCACTGGGAAACAGAGATGACAAACTCCTAAGCTTTACCTTTGTTGCTGTGCTTTGAAGACAAGTAAAATTAATAAATCTCACTGACTGATTAAAGTTGAAGAGAGTAGTGTGAATCACTCTGCAATCATATATTAGATCTGTTAAAGGTGAGAACTATGATTTCAAACAGCTTTGCTAATCTCTGTCAATTCCTTTCTCTAGGTTTTGATTCCTTATTCCCATTCCATTTCTAATTCTTTCCTTTTTTCCTTTTTAAACTCTACTTCCATCTGTCAGCTCATTCCCTCTAATTTCTCCCCATGTCTAGCAATTGTCATTCCCCATATGTCTATATGAAATCTACCATCTAAGAAGGAAAAAAAAAATAGAAAACAAAATGAAGGAAATAAGGCTCAGTGTTTAAAAATGTAATTTGGAGTTAACACCTCCACTTCTGGTCAAAATATAGTAACAAGGACCAGATTTATACACCTGCTGGAACAACTAAGTGGACAGAGTGTATGAAACCACTGTTCTCAAGACATCAAGTATCAGTCAGTGCAGGACAGTGATCTCTGAAACTGGGAAATAAATGAAGTGATCCCCACTGTGCATTAGCTTCCTGAAAGGATGGGGTTGTGAGGCTGTGGTGTAGAGAGGAGAAAACCAGCAGAGCTCAACAGTTTTCCAGAATTGTGGAGACAGAGTCAGTAGTTTGGGGATGCTGCTGGATTTCACAGGGCAGAGTATCAGAGAACAAAAAGCTATGCAGAGAGAAGTCCTGAGATCAACAGAGTGTCTGTCTGCCTTGTGTTTTCAGTAGAGTGTTGATCAGCTCACGTATATAAGGAAATTGTTAAAGGCCAGGGGAAGAAATAATTAAAAGAATTAGAGGGAACAATACTGAGGGTCACATAAGGCCAGGAATAATCCATGCTCCCTACAGTCAGTGTGGAACACCTCATAATTTACATGTCATTTGATGGAATTCTAAAGCGACTCTTGCAGCAGTAGTGGCAAAAAATTATTCCTCAACTAAATGCTGCTCTTGTCATGTCTAAAAAAGCTCAAAAGCAAGATCTGAAGAGGTAAGACTGTTTCTTAGTAACTTAATGTTACCCCAGAACAAAGACAAAGCATATTTATAGGGATACAAAAATATCTAGAACCCAACATGGTAAAATTCACAATTTTGGCATCCAATCAAAAATTACTAGACACACAAAGAAGCAGGAAAATACAACCCATAATGAGAGGGGAAGTCAATCAATCAAAACTAACTCAGAAATTATACAGATGATAGAATTAATAGATAAGAGCATTAAAGTAGTTATTATGACTATATTCCATATGTTCATGACATTAGAGGATGGATTGAGCATGTTAAATAGGGACAGGGTGGAAAATAGACACTGAAGAGACCAGCAAACAGAAGAAGGTAAAACAGAGGGAACCTCCTTGTAAGTGACAGGTGCACTGGATTAAAAACCTGTAGTTAGTACCGACTACATAGGAAGGGGCCTATAGATCTTGAGAAATATAAGCTGGACCAAGGAACTATCCCATAATGAACTGACCTCACACTGTGCACAATACCACCAGAGAAAGTCCTAGATATTTCTTTAAGAAAGTGAAGAGGAGCTAAAAAGCCTCTTGATGAAAGTGAAAGAGGAGAGCGAAAAAGTTGGCTTAAAGCTCAACATTCAGAAAATGAAGATCATGGCATCCGGTCCCATCACTTCATGGGAAATAGATGGGGAAACAGTGGAAAAAGTGTCAGACTTTATTTTGGGGGGCTCCAAAATCACTGCAGATGGTGACTGCAGCCATGAGATTAAAAGATGCTTACTCCTTAGAAGGAAAGTTATGACCAACCTAGATAGCATATTCAAAAGCAGAGACATTACTTTGCCAACTAAGGTCCGTCTAGTCAAGGCTATGGTTTTTCCAGTGGTCATGTATGGATGTGAGAGTTGGACTGTGAAGAAGGCTGAGTGCCAAAGAATTGATGCTTTTGAACTGTGGTGTTGGAGAAGACTCTTGAGAGTCCCTTGGACTGCAAGGAGATCCAACCAGTCCATTCTGAAGGAGATCAGCCCTGGGGTTTCTTTGGAAGGAATGATGCTAAAGCTGAAACTCCAGTACTTTGGCCAACTCATGCGAAGAGTTGACTCATTGGAAAAGACTCTAATGCTGGGAGGGATTGGGGGCAGGAGGAGAAGGGGACGACGGAGGATGAGATGGCTGGATGGCATCACGGACTCAATGGACGTGAGTTTGAGTGAACTCTGGGAGATGGTGATGGACAGGGAGGCCTGGTGTGCTGCGATTCATGTGATCGCAAAGAATCGGACATGACTGAGTGACTGAACTGAACTGATTTTTACTATCATTCTTTAATTTTATTTTTAATTTTAAAAAATGTTTAAGTCCTCTATTACTCCTTTAATTTTCATTTTTTTAACCTACTATTACTTTGCAAAAAAAAGAGAAAGACCCTATTTTTTAAAGCAAACTTCATATATATATATATTTTATAATTTTTGTGACTTTTTTTTCTTTAATATTGAATTTTTGAAAATCCAACCTCTACTCTAGATTTTTAATCTTTGCTTCTTGGTATTTGTTTTCAATTTTGTACCTTTAAGAACCCAATCCTCAGTACCCACTTTTACTTGGGAGCGAGATTACTGGCTTGACCACTCTCTCCCACTTTGGACTCTCCTTTTTCTCCACTAGGTTGCCTCTATCTCCTCCCTCCCCCTTCTCTACTCTACCCAACTCTGTGATTCTCTTTCTGAGTTCCAGACGGTGGAGAACACTTAGGGAACTGATTACTGGCTGGATCTGTCTGTCTCCTTTTGATTCCCCCCTTTATCCTCCTGGCCACTTCTGTCTCCTTACTCCATTTTCTCTTCTCTGTATAACCCTATGAACATCTCTAAGCAGTCCAGACTGTGGAGCACACATAAGGAAGTGATTACTGCCTAGCTTTCGCTCTCCTCTTTTGATTCCACCTCATCTCATCCTAGTCACCTCTATCTCCCTCCTCCCTCTTCTTGTCTCCAAGTAACTCTGTGAACCTCTCTGGGTGTCCATCACTAGGAAGAAACCTTTCATCTTTAACCTAGATGTTTTATCAATGGTGCTGTATAGATGGAGAAGTCTTGAGGCTACTGTAAAAATAAGACTGAAAACCAGAAGCAGGAGGCTTAAGTCCAAATCCTGAGAAAACCAGAGAACTTCTGACTCCAGGGAACATTAATTGACAGGAGCTCATCAAACACCTCCATACCTACACTGAAACAAGGCACCACCCAAAGGCCAACAGTTTCAGAGCAAGACATACCATGCAAATTCTCCAGCAACACAGGAACACAGCCCTGAGCTTCAATATGCAAGCTGCCCAAAGTCACTCCAAACCCATTGACATCTCATAACTCATTACTGGGTACTTCATTGCACTCCAGAGGTAAGAAATCCAGCTCCACCCACCAGAACACAGACACAAGCTTTCCTAACCAGGAAACCTTGACAAGCTACCTATACAACCCCCCTCTCAGTGAGGAAACTCCACAATAAAAAGGACTCCACAAACTGCCAGAATACAGAAAGGCCACCCCAAACACAGCAATATAAACAAGATGAAGAGACAGAGAAATACCCAGCAGGTAAAGGAACAGGATAAATGCCCACCAAACCAAACAAAAGAGGAAGAGATAGGGAATCTACCTGATAAAGAATTCCAAATAATGATAGTGAAAATGATCCGAAATCTTGAAAACAAAATGGAATCACAGATAAATAGCCTGGAGAAAAGGACTGAGGAGATGCAAGAAAGATTTAACAAGGACCTAGAAGAGATTAAAAAAAGAGTCAATATATAATAAATAATGCAATAAATGAGATAAAAAACACTCTGGAGGGAACAAATAGTAGAAAAAGGGAGGATAAGATAGTAATAGAATAAGATAGGGTTAGTGAGGTAGAAGATAGAATGGGAGAAATAAATTAGTCAGAGAGGAAAAAAGAAAAACTAATTAAAAGAAATGAGGACAATCTCAGAGACCTCTGGGACAATGTTAAATGCCCCAACATTCGAATCATAGGAGTCCCAGAAGAAGAAGACAAAAAGAAAGATCATGAGAAAATACTTGAGGAGATAATAGTTGAAACTTCCCTAAAATGGGGAAGGAAATAATCACCCAAGTCCAAGAAACCCAGAGAGTCCCAAACAGGATAAACCCAAGGTGAAACACTCCAAGACACATATTAATCAACTTAACAAGGATCAAACACAAAGAACAAATATTAAAAGCAGCAAGGGAAAAACAACAAATAACACACAAGGGGATTCCCATAAGGATAACAGCTGATCTTTCAATAGAAACTCTTCAGGCCAGGAGGGAATGGCAGGACATACTTAAAGTGATCAAAGAAAATAAGCTACAGCCCAGATTGCTGTACCCAACAAGGATCTCATTCAAATATGAAGGAGAAATCAAAAGCTTTACAGACAAGCAAAAGCTGGAGAGAATTCAGCACCACCAAACCAGCTCTCCAACAAAAGCTAAAGGATACTCTCTAGACAGGAAACACAAAAAGGTTGTATAAACTCGAACCCAAAACAATAAAGTAAATGGCAACGGGATCATAGTTACCAATAATTACCTTAAATGTAAATGAGTTGAATGCCCCAAACAAAAGACAAAACTGGATGAATGGATATAAAAACACGACCCCTATATATGTTATCTACAAGAGACCCACCTCAAAACAAGGGACACATTCAGACTGAAAGTGAAGGGCTGGAGAAAGATATTCCACGCAAATGGAGACCAAAAGAAAGCAGGAGTAGTAATATTCATATCAGATAAAATAGACTTTAAAACAAAGGCTGTGGAAAGAGACAAAGAAGGACACTACATAATGATCAAAGGATCAATCCAAGAAGATATAACGATTATAAATATATATGTACCCAACATAGGAGCACCACAATATGTAAGACAAATGCTAACAAGTATGAAAGGGGAAATTGACAATAACACAGTAACAGTGGGAAACTTTAATACCTCACTTACACCTATGGATAGATCAACTATACCGAAAATTAACAGGGAAACACAAACTTTAAAGGATACAATAGACCAGTTAGACCTAATTGACATCTATAGGACATTTCACTCCAAAACAATGAATTTCACCTTTTTCTCAAGTGCACATGGAACCTTCTCCAGGATAGATCACATCCTGGGCCATAAATCTAGCCTTGGCAAATTCAAAAAAATTGAAATCATTCCAAGCATCTTTTCTGACCACAATGCAGTATGATTATATCTCAATTACAGGAGAAAAACTATTGAAAATTCCAACATATGGAGGCTGAAAAACATGCTGCTGAGTAACCAACAAATCACAGAAGAAATCAAAAAAGAAATCAAAATATGCATAGAAATGAATGAAAATGAAAACATAACAGCCCAAAGCCTGTGGGACACTGTAAAAGCAGTGCTGAGGGGAAGGTTCATAGCAATACAGGCATACCTCAAGAAACAAGAAAAAAGTCGAATAAATAACCTAACTCTACACCTAAAGCAACTAGAAAGGGAAGAAATGAAGAACCCCAGGGTTAGTAGAAGGAAAGAAATCTTAAAAATTAGGACAGAAATAAATGCAAAAGAAACAAAAGAGACCATAGCATAAATCAACAAAGCCAAAAGCTGGTTCTTTAAGAGGATAAATAAAATTGACAAACCATCAGCTAGACTCATCAAGAAACAAGGGAGAAAAATCAAATCAATAAAATTAGAAATGAAAATGGAGAGATCGCAACAGACAAGATAGAAATACAAAGGATCATAAGAGACTACTATCAGCAATTATATGCCAATAAAATGGACAACTTGGGAGAAATGGACAAATTCTTAGAAAAGTGCAACTTTCCAAAACTTAACCAGGAAGAAATAGAAAATCTTAACAGACCCATCACAAGCACGGAAATTGAAACTGTCATCAGAAATCTTCCAGCAAACAAAAGCCCAGGTCCAGATGGCTTCACAGCTGAATTCTACCAAAAATTTAGAGAAGAGCTAACACCTATCAAACTCTTCCAAGAAAACTGCAGAGGAAGGTAAACTTACAAACTCATTCTACGAGGCCACCATCCCCCTAATACCAAAACCTGACAAAGATGCCACAAAAAAAAACAAAACTACAGGCCAATATCACTGATGAACATAGATGCAAAAATCCTTAACAAAATTCTAGCATTCAGAATCCAACAACACCTTAAAAAGATCATACACCATGACCAAGTGGGCTTTATCCCAGGGATGCAATGATGCATCAATATCTGCAAATCAATCAATGTAATACACCATATTAACAAACTGAAAAATAAAAGCCATATGATTTATCTCAATAGATGCAGAAAAAGCCTTTGACAAAATTCAATATCCATTTATGAATAAAAAAAAACTCTCCAGAAAGCAGAAATAGAAGGAACATAATAAAAGCTGTATATGACAAACCCACAGCAAGCATTATCCTCAGTGGTGATAAATTGAAAGCATTGCCCCTAAAGTCAGGAACAAGACAAGGGTGCCAACTTTCACCACTACTATTCAACATAGTTTTGGAAGTTTTGGCCACAGCAATCAGAGCAGAAAAAGAAATAAAAGGAATCCAAATTGGAAAAGAAGAAGCAAAACTCTCATTGTTTGCAGATGACATGATCCTTTACATAGAAAAGCCTAAAGACTGCACGAGAAAATTACTAGAGCTAATCAATGAATATAGTAAAGTTGGCAGGATATAAAATCAACACATAGAAACCCCTTGCATTCTTATACACTAATAATGAGAAAATGGAAAGAGAAATTAAGGAAACTATTCCATTCACCATTGCAACAAAAAGAATAAAATACTTTATATCTACCTAAAGAAACTAAAGACCTATATATAGAAAAACTATAAAACACTGGTGAAAGAAATCAAAGAGGACACTAATAGATGCAGAAATATACCACGTTCATGGGTTGGAAGAATCAATATATTTGAAAATGAGTATACTACCCAAAGCAATCTATGGATTCAATGCAATCCCTATCAAGCTACCAACGGTATTTTTCACAGAGCTACAACAAATAATTTCACAATTTTTATGGAAATACGAAAAACCTCAAATAGCCAAAGCAATCTTGAGAAGAAGAATGGAACTGAAGGAATCAACCCGCCTGACTTCAGGCTCTACTGCAAAGCCACAGTCATCAAGACAATGTGTTACTGCCACAAAGACAGAATATAGACCAATGGAACAAATAGAAAGCCAGAGATAAATCCACACACCTATGGACACCTTATCTTTGACAAAGGAGGCAAGAATATACAATGGAGAAAACACACTCTCTTTAAACAAGTGGTGCTGGGGAAAACTGGTCAACCACTTGTAAAAGAATGAAACTAGAACACTTTCTAACACCATACACAAAAACAAAACTCAAAGTGGATTAAAGATCTAAACATAAGGCCAGAAACTATCAAACTCCTAGAGGAGAACATAGG